>NW_012236511.1:399156-552520 GCF_000787575.1 Acytostelium subglobosum LB1 | reverse complement strand
TGTTGGGATCGCTTGCCCGCCTTATCAACATGGCACCAGAGGGACGACACTACGCCAATAAGTTGGTCTTGGATCGCAATACAAACGGCACCATCTATATATGGCGTGGCTGAGTTGTGTCGAGTACAACTCAAACGTGGCAACATCATCACACATGTGTCCTATCAGTCCAACCAATACAAGGATCTCCTTAATGGCACAAACACTCGCAACGTCACATACAAAGAGACTATGAACGTCAGACATCCAAATGTATTTGACAAGTACAGAACAACACATGGCATGACCGCAAACACCGTCAATTCCCACCATGCTCACACATGCGACATTGGCGACGAGGAGGAGGTGGGCGAGGACGAGGACGATGACACGTATGCATATGGACAAGTTGCACAAGAGGGACCGAGTGATGACGAGGATGGACACGAGGTAAATGAGGACAACGTGGAGATGGATGATGATCAATCAAATGTGCAGGACGAGTGCAACATCGATTCCGGTGGTGGTATGAACAATAGTGACGGCGAGCAAACACATACTGGTACCAATGAATCGCATGTTGTTACGATGGAAGATGTATCACCGATGGAGAACGTGGCACCGGTGCAGGAAGACACACTGATGAATACTCAATATTACAAAGATGGCGAGAAAGTCTATGCGATGTCAGTTGAGGTGGACGCTGGAACATGGTGGCCTGCCACAGTCAAGTCCTCCACATACGATCAGGACAACGAGACAATGACGTATAATGTGCAATTTGAACAAGGAAAGGAATATCAGTTAACTACACAAGAGAACGTGTGCAGTGCCAATGCCTTCACTCAACAGAATGAAAGTACGATCAAAGAAGTCGATGTACTTGTCTTCAATTACAATGGAAAGTCTGGGCGATTCTACAGAGGAAAGGTTGTCGAGCTCAAGACTCATCGACGCAAGAAGACCTTTCAACTTGAAATGCCACCCATCGGCAGAGATGGAGTACTTGAGAGATTGCACAATGAGTACAACAACATCCAAGAGAGGATATATGGTCTGGGACGTTCTGGCATCACGATCTCCAGCGAAGACAAGGCCAAGTATAACACTTCCCTCAATGAGTTGGAAGCTCAAGTCGTCAAGTACAAGACACCATCGTACAGAAACGGTAAAGAGGATACGTATTGGTGGCATTGGTGCGATGACAAGTCAAACATATTTGTAATCCAATAAATGTGATGGGTAACGTAGTTTTTGTAATCAATTCACCAATCGTTTCCACTTTGATTGTATGATTGATTGATTGATTGATTGATTGAGGAAGCAGTCACCGTCTCCATCCAAAGCCATCACTCTGTCATGTTCACCATCACTGTCAACGATCGTGCCTATCTTTTGCATCTGGATTCTCTGTTGTTTGGTCGCACAAAGACTACGCAAACAACTTCTATGATGATTACAAGAATGTTGACAAGAAGAAGAAGTATGAAGCCATCCCCATCAAGACCCTACAGAATAAGGTGCAGACATGTAATTGGCGATGTGGACTCTATGTGTACAAGTTCGTAAGGTCCTTCCTCAGCATGATCGCATCAACAGATAGCATTGGTGAGGATCATTTGAGCCAATACCTCCAATCGATGACAAAGCTGAAGTGCAGAGATGCTGAAGACTTTGACAATGTGGAACAAATCATTCAAATGTACACCAGAAGCTATCGATCAACCAAGTAGATACGTTGAATGTATATTCATTAAATTTCACCTGTAACATATTCGTCTGTGTTTATCTGTATGAACGCATGATTATCTGTATGAATGATTATCTGTAAAGAATGTGTTACTGACCCACCCACACACCTCTTCACCCACAGAGAGTCCGATCTGTGAAGGTGGGGGCAATACTCCTCATCGTCAAAATCTTGATTATTAGGTCATTTATCTGTTAGACCAAATATTCGACTTCTATTACCATATTGGGAACATCATGCCATGCTATCACCAACTACTTTACCTTACAAGGGTATCTTCATAGCTCTAATTTTAATACCCGTCAAGATACGTCAACCTAATGACGATCCTCTCGTAGTCAACTATGAGGAGCATTGGGTGGAGGTGTTCAACTGTCTGGTGGAGTGTGTATGGCAAAGTACAAAGACGTTTGCTTTAGGGTGAACATATGTTGACGCCGGCGCGGCCCACGCCGTTCCGCCACGACGAGTTCGCCGTTCGTTACGACCGCACCCAGCTCAAGATCAGCTACGTCGAATTCAGTCTGTCCAAGCGCTACCGATTATGATCGCGATCAATACATACTCGCGCGCACGCGTGTGTTTACTCTTGCAGCACCTTTTTTATGCCCTCGCTCATAGCCTTGAGGAACTCGTTGGAGGACTGCGACACGCGCGCTGGTGCACAGCCGCAGAGATGCTCGAATTCGTCAATCGTACAGATGGTCGTTCCAGAGGACACAATCTAGCTTGGAGATGATCTGCATCATGTCATAGTCAGGTGGGAGGTGTCCGATTGGAATGATGCCGCCACGCAGTGATATGTTCTCCAGCAACAATATATGACCGTTTCCAAGATGGCGAGAGCTCAACTCGAGCAGACAAGTGTCTTCATCATTCTCGGCCATCACAAGGTGGAGTGCTGGCACACTGGTAAAGAGAGACAATGGGAGGCGGAGAGGATGTATCTTGCTGTGTATCGGTCGGTCCACTCTAATATTTGGTACGCCATGCGGCAACAGTGGCGATGCTGTGGGCTCGGGCAGGTTGTACACATCATGTGCATGGGCGCCTTTGTAGTAAAAGATATCTCTGGCGGCGTAGTGGAACGTCACCAGGCCTGGTGGCAGAGCAGATACATCGACAAGCGTGGTGCCCAGTGTAAGATGCGTGACACTCGCCGGAATCACCGTGCCGTTGATGGCGCTGAGGTGAAGACGCGTGGCCGTCGGTGGCAGGTCGAACGAGCACGGTCGCTCGTAACCAAAGTGTGTGAAGTCGGTGAGACTGGCCGGAAGTATGAGACGCTCGTTGTCGGCGAGCCCGCCAAAGTCTTGAATGCTGAGTCTGGTCACGCTGGGAGGGATCACACCAGCGTTGTCGCGCAGTCCTATTCGGCCGAGCTGGAGATCGACCACCGACGACGGGATGCTGCCGCAGTCCAGTCTGCCATCCACTCGGCCCACCGAGAGCTTGGTAACCGATGGCGGGATGTTGCCGGGGACAAGGCGGTGTGTCTTTCCAATGTTGAGCTCCGTGAGCGATGGGAAGAGCGCAGGTTCGTAGACTGAGGGGGGCTCGAAGATGGGAGGGAACCCCTCGTGTGGCGTGTCTGGATAGCCGTCCGGATATTGTGTTACCATCCACTCGTCAATTGTGAGTGACTCGAGACGAGGATACATGTTGTATTGGCTGAGCGACGCTTGCTCCAAGTTGGCCCTCTTGATGCCGGACGGCAAATAACGAACGTTGGCGTGAATGCTCTCGAGAGGCAGTTGAAGGAGTATGTCCTGGTCTTCAATATTCACATAGCCTTTGATGGTCAGAGTGCGAATCGTGCTGGGCAGCGCGCGCAGCGGAATTGTCACCCGGCTAGTGCGGTCAGAGTTGTTATTGCTAATGGTGAGTGAGACCAACGATGATGGGAGTGACGCCAACACCAGGGGAGTGTCGGGAAGTTGTGTTGTGTATTGCCTGGACCAGTCGCTTTCTCTGAACAACGACATCTCCGTCACAGAGTCTGGGAGGCGGGCGACCAGTGGGGTGTCGCGCAGTGAGATCGACTGCAGTCCGGTGGGGAACTGCTCGATGACACCTGCACAGACACATGTGATTGCGGTCACGGTGTCTGGGATGATGCCCTGTGCAATCGTTGGCTTGTTGTGGCACAGCCACAGAGTCTTGGCCCATCTTGGGATCGAGTGTGGCGTGGGCTGGCAGCTGTCATTGTCGAGACAGGCGACGAGCCCCGCGTTGGGCGAGGCGGGTGCGGGCAGCTCGGTCACGATGTATTCTCGATAGAAGTCACTGTGCGTGAGGTCGCAAGAAGCTTTGAACGATCGGAGTGAGAGGCGGCATTCGTCAGAATCGTGTTCGGGGAATGTGTGGCCCCAGTGCCTGATCTTGGATGCCAATGTGAAGAGGCGCTTGGACACCAACACGAGACACACGCCATCCACCAGGTTGTCGAGCAGCTCGATGATCATCAGCAACACTCTGTCATCAAGACTCTCCATCCTCGCAAAGTCTGTAACAAGTTTTGAAAATTAACTCTTAAGTCAACTTTTTTATGGAGTTGCTCAATGACCCGATCTTTCCTCCAACTCAAACTTGATGATGTATTTTAGTTCCCCATCAAGTACTGGCAATAAGGAACCTACAATAATCAATCCAAGACCATGGAAACATTGGAAATCAATCAATCAATAAATCCCTCACAACCTTTATTCAAACCGATTAACTCTTAATTGTTACTCAAGTTATGATTCGTAATGTAATTGAGATGGTGGATACAGGTCAATTACAAGTTGAGGTTTACTATTCATAGGTTCTGGTTGAGTATGGCTGATCCATTGATAGAATAGGTCGACCTTTCGGACCTTTGTATATAATAATAATAGTAATAATAGTAGTGAAGGATAGAATAATTAGAAAAGACAGATTGACGGTTCAACTACAGAAGAAGTTTGAAGAGCTGGAGAAAGAGAAGGAAAGGATGATGAAGGAGTTGGAAGAGATGAAGAAGAAGGATAAAGAGAGAGAAGAATTTTGAGGAACTGAAGAAGATGGTGAAGGAGACACTCAAACGCAAGGAGAGAGAAGAAGAATCAACATCAGATGAAGAGGAGGAAGAATCAACATCAGATGAGGAAGAGAAAGAAGCATCAACATCAGATGAGGAAAAGAAGAAAGAGGAATCAACAGATAAGAAAGATCAAGGATCAAACGAGAACAAAGGCACAAAGCCGAAGAAGGAAGAAAAGAAGTCCAAGAAGAAAGATGATCAAGCCAAGGGCAAGGACGAGTTCGACATTGACAGCGAGTACTTCAGAAGGAGAGTCACGGACTTAGACAAGATGAAGAAGGTGGAGGATTATATCCAGCAATTGGGGTCAGCCTTCAACAACTACAATGCACCAGATACAGGAAGAGCAGGAATAATCATCATGTTGAGGTGCATGCCGGAGAGGGAACTGGAAGCCTTCACCATCTACTACCAGGATAGAGAGAAGGAGAAGAAGAATCACACTTGGAGACAAGCAGGTGATTGAGTCGTATTGGCCGAAACAAGTGGTGCAATCCAGCATCGAACGCAAAGAAGAGTTGGCCAAGAAGCTCAGGAAGTCGAAAATCACACTAGCCGAGGCCGCAAGTGGAACAAGACTGAGAGATTACTACGACTACTACAATACGGACAACATGAATCCCCAGTTGGAGTCGTTCTGGAGCAACCTTAATTCAAAGGAACAGAAGCGGAAGATCAGACAGTGGACGACCAAGTTGGCAATTGGACTGAAGGAATTCATGGAAGACCGGGCAAAAGGGGCGATACCACTGGACAAGAAGGGAGAATCCAAACTGGAATGGCATGAGTTGGAGGCCAAGATCAAGGTCAAGGCAACCGAGTTGATGGAGAACAACAAGAACGAGGCAGCCAAGGGCGAGGAGACTAGACCGGACCCAAGCACTTTATCCAAGAAGGATCTACGTCACGTGATTGATGCCAAGAACAACAGGAACAAGAAGCACAAGACCAAGGACAGTCACATCAAGAAGAACATATACCTTGGTCCAGGAGATCGTGACATACCTAAGGAGGAGTTAAACAGTGCGAGCACATGCATACCTACTATGCTGTACGACGACCTGACTGTTATTTCCTTTCCTCCCTAGAAGATTGCCAATCCCTAATGTACGTGTCGGTGTTATTGATGTTGTCGACGTTGATGTTGAAGATGATGAAACTGGTGAAGTTGATGATGTTGACGACGATGATGATGATGATGATGTAGATGATGTTGATGATGTTGATGTTAATATTGATGTTGATGGAGGTGATGTTCTTTGACGTTTGAGAGAAGTGAGGATATCAACTGTTGACAAATCAATGTTGCCAAAACCATTACTGCCTCTGTTGCCACCGCCCCAGCTGCTGCTGCCAATGCTATTACTGTTGCTGTTGCTGCTGGATATTTGAAAATAAATATACCCCCTCTCTGTGTGGTTGTCCACCTATTCTGAACCAATCCTACATGGGATACTTTGGCGTGATCGTCTGCTAAGTGCATATATCTCATCGAGCTTGGTATGAGCGCAGATTGTCAAGCCCAAGTTGATGTTCATCGCTCGTTTGTAACCAAATGGACCCTGGAGAGATACCCTTTATTCACTGACAGTAGCAACCTGACCAATGTGGACAAAGATGCACAGTTCGAGCCAAGAACAATTGATCACATTTGGGAGACGACCAAGCTGCTTGGATTGACAGAGTTGATGAGCACAAAGCAACACAAAGCCCGTGCCAACAAGTTCGAGGCCTTCATGTATCCACCAATCTTCAGAGATGCCTTTGAGATGAGCGAGATGAGCCAATATGTTCCTGATTTGATGTGAGGGAACAAACCAAATTCAATTTATTCCCGCACATTCACAAAGCACAGAGTAATGAAGGAATAGTTGAGACAGATTGGCAAGGAGCCTGAGTACACACCTGGATATCCCGGAGGCCAAAGATTGGCCCAGAGTGTACGTCGATGCAACACTTTCATATCTGTGGCAGTAATGTCAGGAATGGTTGTTGTTATCTAGCCGCCAGTCGACCCTGGTAGCCTCATCGTGGGGCAGCTGGACCAAGCACTCAAGATATGTCTGGAAATATTTGTTTCTCTTATCGCTCGCGCCAACCAACTCGATGACAATGTTTGTGTGCGCCTAGTGCTGCACGTATGGAAGTGAAGTTGACTAATATGTCTTCCACCTTATATTGTTGGTATCCCTTGATTTGTAGAGAGCGCGCACATTCTCGACTCGTTCGTAGGACATGCCGCCCTCGAAGCCATAGGTCTCCATTTGTTGAAAGTCGTCGCCGTACTGGCAGGTGTACTCAAAGCTGTCACTGCTGATGAAACCAGCCATGAATCTGTCAAGTGCATCGTCCATGTCCAAGTCTTTCTGCGAGATACACGAGCACACCGTGTTGGGTCGTGTCACTTGTAGTTGGTAGCAGAACACCACCGTACCATAGTGCTCCACTTGCGACAGGGAGGCGGTCTGATTGATCAACTTAAAGTGCTTGAGTGCTCCCGGTGTCACTGTGTCCCGCATTGAGTGGATAATATTGCCGGGCCTTTGCCACTCAAAGATAATGATGGGATAGCTCGCACAGGATTGCACGCAGCCACCTGTGGCAGGTACCTGTTGGTGCTGCTGATTGATCTTGACCGCCTTTTTGAACTCATCATACGATAAGCATTCAGTGTCGAGCTGGAAGCCATCCTCGAGCACCTTGAGCACCTTCTCGACGATCGAGGGACTGGAGTTGTAGGGCACGTCCAATTTGATCGTCCAGTGTCTCGAGATGGCCCTCGGCCAGATAGGCCTGCCACGCACACATGGCCGGTACCAGTTCCTCTTCTACCAAGCCGCCGCACAGATCGATGGTCAGGTGTTGCAGCGAGGCCACACCGCTGAGCAGAGTCGGGAGCATCCGGATGGTTACATAGGAGGACGTGTGGTAGAATTGGTAGAAGCGGAGGTGTAGTGATGTCAGGGGGTAGGCCAGCGGTGCCTGCAGCACATGATCGCGAATGGAACGCACGCTATAGTAGATGTTGCGATCGCTGCGAGATGAGAGTATCAGCGACCTGAGTGTGGCTGGTGCAAACACAATGTCTGACTCGTTCGTCTCGAGCTGGAGGTGTTGCAGTTGGGGCAGCTTGGAGGCGATCACCTCTACCTGTGCTCGATCACGTATGAATCCAACGGTCAACGACTGAAGTGAGGCTCCATTGCTGATGAGATAGTCGATGAATGCGGGCTTGTAGTCGTTGTCTTGAGTGCTGTTGCTTAGCCACAGCTCCAACACACGGAGTCGAGTGTTCTGCTTGAGCGCCTCAAAGAACGTGGCTGGACTCGCCATGCGATAGCAGACCTCCTCGTAGTATTGCCTATTGCTTCCAAGCACGAGCGTCTCCAGGCCCTTGAGCAGAGCACCATCGCACGCAAGACTGGGCCACGATGCACCCCTGACAATGAGATGATTGAGCTGGGGAAGAAGTTGATGCGCAATCGGACTGGCGTCACTCTCTGTCTTTGCTAGACACAGAGTCAGTGACTGTAGCCTGCTGAGTGGTCGAGGCATTGCGCCAAGAAATCTTAGGACATCGTCTGCTGGCCAGTTGAGGATGTTGCAGCGTATCGATGTCAGAGCAGTGTTGTGATCGTTGTCAAAGTGTTCTCTGACGATGTGCGTCGGTGTGCTCTTCTCGAAGACCAACTCCTCGACGTGGCCAAAGATGAGATTACTGTGCGTTGAGAGCACGTCCAAGTTGGTCTTGTTGACGTACTCCTCGTCGTAGGCTTCGTGGATAGTCACGCGCCGAACTGTCTTTAGCAGGCAGTAGGGTGAGTTGATGTGCGACACGATGTCAGTGGCACTGGTGGTGTTGACAGGCTCATTGAATGGGTTGTTTATCTCCTTAAAGTCGAAGTGCAGATTGATCGAGTTGGTGTATCGACTCGAGATGATCGAGAAGAACTGTCGACAGACCAACGCCAACTCGAGCTTTGATCGTATCGATTGCGTTGGATCACTCCATACATATCCTATGATGCGGCCAATCACGTGAGCATGTCCAGTGAGTTGTCGTGAGTGTTCTTGTAGTTGATTATTATTCATCCTCAAATTATTATTATTATTATCTTTATGTTTGATTCTCTTTGAAATTTGATATCCTGTCAAAGCACCGGATCGGGGGTAGCCAGCTCGCTCGATTGGGTAAGACATCCTTAGACACCATACGGTATTATTCATCCTCAAGTCAATTATGTCTCCAAAGATATTATTATTTCGTTCACTATTATTTCTTACACTACTGGTTCTTTCTTCGATCAATGCTGCTCCAATTGATTGCGCCTCGACAACTGCAAACCCAGTCAGTTGTCTCAGTCCTACAGGAGCGAACGTTGCTTGGTGGGTTGTGCTAACAGATGGCCAAGGCACTTCCGAAGGTACCTACACTAGCGGCATCTACCTTGACAGCACAATGATAACCAAGTTGTGAAGAATACATTCGTAAGTTAGTTGCCCCTGCATAATATTTCAATTGAGATGGAGATTAATTATATGTTGTCCATCCAGGCTTTCATGATGAGGACGGTGGTGTGAAGAAAACATTCTTCAAGGATCTGATTGATAGACACATCAACAAAGCTTTTGATGCCAATCGGGCCTTCTACGATAATATCAATTATCGCAGCAATGAGGCTACACTCAAACAAAAGTTGAAAGATTGTAATGTAGTCAACCAGAACTGGTTCCATGAGACTGGTAATGGTCAATCAAACAAGCCCGCTAGTGCTGTCAATCCTAACCTTGGTGATTACAAGGAGGCCCACTTCAACTTCTTTTCTCCCTCTTGCTCTGGTCAAATCCTATTGGACAAAGAGATGGTCTTTCTGACCTCTCTATTTGGCGCCCTCAAACCCTCAATATATGAAAATCCAATGCGACCATATCCTCTCGACCTCTATTATCTCAAATCGCTAAAGTCAACGAACGTCCAGAATATACTATTGATCGAGGGGTGATGGTGTACCTTTAACGTAGCGGTAAGGAGAATGATCGCTCCAAGCGGCTCTTACGATAGCCCAGAACCTCTCTCTCCAACTGAACAGAGACTCCATGATGCCCGTGCGACCATATCCCATGTATCCAACTTGACAGACTGCCACCTTGATGTTATGTTGCCCAGAACCTTTGTCTCCAATCGACCATTTCCCAGACCTCTGGCCTCGATCTAGACAGCAGTGCAGCCGCGCTGCTACAGACGTCCGCCACGCTGCCCTGAGTGACAACAGCCCAGAATCTATGTCTCCAACCAGACCACCATCTTGCAATAACTCAGTACTGATTTGATGCAAGGATGAATAATAATATTATTACTATTATATTATTTTATTAAATCAACTAATAAGTGCAGTTCAAAATCAAGTTCTGCTGCTGCAGCTTTGAAAGGTTTGGATTGGTATTTGGTGTGCTCGTGGTTGTTGTAGTGGAAGTGTTGATGTTACTGGTGTTGATGCTGCTATTGGTTGGGGAAGTTGGAAAAGGTTTATCCAATGCTGAGGGGCTGATGCTGTTGATGCTGCCCACTGACGTTCCCTGTTGATGGAGCATCTCGGTCGGAACCTTTAGATTCGATCCATGGGCAAAGAAGTTGGGTGATGGTGTGGAGAACTTTGGTGACGATTGTCCCGTTGATAGACTGGAGAAAGGATTTGGAAGTGTCTTTGAATCGCCATTGATGCTGATGAGTGGAGAGGTGCCAGTGGAGAGATGGTTTATACCCTTGTTTGGCGGGTGACCAACAGAGGACGTAGCTCCTCTCCAATTAAATGGAACCGAGGGAATCGGTGCAGGTGAGTGAACCTTTTCGTTGTTGCATGCACTACCAAAGGAAAGTGGAACGATGGGGCTGGTGGACTGTGAGCGTGGAGAATGGTGATGCTGGTCAATGTCAACCTGTGAATGATGCATTGGTGATGATAGGTGATGGTGATGTGGTACATGATTATTTGTTGTCGTGTTGTTGTTGAGCGAAAGGTTATTGCTAAAGTTTGACAATGAGAAGTAAGCACCTGATGATGCAGACAGCATTGGACTGCTACCGGATATAATGGATGGGCTAGTGGTCTGTGAGCTATTGGTGCGTGGAGTTCGACACTTTGGTGAGGGAGTCTCTGCATATATCATAGGTGAGTACTTGAGAACCAACAGGTCATCGCCCTCCAGACTGACTGGATGTGTATAAATCTCTGCATCTCCAACCTTGCGCTTTCTGTGATCCAGCTCCTCATCAGCCATCGTGCCCCGAGTTGTTCTTTGTACTGTCTTGGGATGGTTTCTATAGAGAGGGTCCTCACGCGGGCTCTTGAGTGGGCGAGGACTCTGCTCTGGTGTATAGCTGTAGCTATCGTCATCGTCAAGGATAGAATCACGCTCTGGTGGGAAGCTCCATGGGTTGAGTGGTTGAATCAAACGCCAATGACCATTACAGCCCATGGCATCCCAACCAGACTCAAAGTGGCGACAGTGGCTGAGCGAATCCTGCACCTGTTTCCTCCATCGATCCGATTTGGCAGTGTTGATCGAGAGAAGATCCCAGTGGTTATCGACATATGTATAGATGTCTTTCTTGAGATTAAAGTACTTCTTTTCTGGATGCAACAGGCTGAGACAGTAGAGCGCCACCCGCAGTTTAAGCGTCCATGTGGCACGACGCTTCTGAAGACAACAGGGCGTGCCATTGACGCACAACATACAACCATCGTACTCATAGTGTGGAGTCTTTGGTGTTGGTGGGGAGGATGATGAAGGAGGTTTGTTGGTGATGTTGGTGAGATTCACTGTTGGAATCACTACAGTTGGATGCAGTTTCTCTTTCATCATCTTTGTACTATGTACTATCTATCCTGGAATCGCCAAGCTATTCCTCAAACTAATAAACTGAATGTTAAATGATGAATAATGTGAATATAAATATATATATTTATAACTTAAGTTGTTATAGTTGATAATGTTGCTGCTGCTGATGTTGTTGATACTAATGTTTGTTGTTGCTGCTGCTGCTGCTGCTGCTGCTGATGTTGTTGTTGTTGTTGTTGTTGTAGTTGATATTGAGGGAGATGGAATAAGGGAGTGGGAGAGATGGTGGAAGGGGAGTGGAAGGGGTGGAGGATAGAGAAAGACGGATAGAGTACATCGTAGCAAGGGGTTGGAGAGGAGGGAAGCGTTGCTCAATGATATACATAAACACACTCACACCTATCTCTTTTTTTCTCTCTTCTCACAGTTATATAGCGTTGTCAACAACACTACCCCCATCTCCAATCAATATTTGTTAATTGCTTTGATCATTATGTTCATTCAAATACTTTATACTCATGAGTGCGCTAAGTGGACATTCTAGGGGATCGACTTTGATTACTCTCGGTAACGTGATCGGTCATGTCATTGTTATTAAATTGAAGGTTAGGACTAATGAGAACATGGATTGACCTTATAGTTAAGAGGTTGTTGTCCAAAGGGCAGACGTCACCGTAGCAAGTACCTCCGCGAAAAAGGTTATTGTAAACTTTATGATTCATAGGAACAGATGTCAGACAAGAACAAACTTGTATGTGTGTGTTTGTCCAAAACTTCATTATTCGAATGGTATCCTTGGTCTTGCACCTTCCTTGGAATACTCCTTTATTATAAAGGTGATCAGGAAAAAAAGGACAAAATCATAAAAAACCACCATCAGGATCTAGTTGGCCTATTATCAAAAGCCATCATGGCTTAAATCTGTGTGCGATCTATTAAGCAAAGACGAGAGCAACTTGCCATTGTTGGGCGACCTAAATCACGTGCATTGTGAACATTTGTGCCTCAAGTCCAAAGCTTAACATCAAAGCTACTTCTGCTGTTGATTTGATTGGTAGTTTATTTCCCACTCCCTTACTACTTCTCTATTATCTATCTAATTATAATCTTGAACAGATACAAATACATATATATATATATATATATTGACTGGACTAGTTCATTGTCTTTGATCACAAATCAAACAACAGGCTCTCACCCAGCCACACCATTTATTATACTGCAGGGCATGACATCAATTGCTAATAAGAGTCATCCTCGCCCATATTGTTGAAATACTATCGTCAAAAGACTGCTTTATCACTGTTGTAAATAGCTCCACACTGCAACAACATACATCCATCCATCCTATCTACCTACTACCCTACTTCTATTTATTATTATTATAGCTTAACCTATTTATTTATTCACCAATCCTTTACCTCCAAACCCTATTGTGTTTGTTGTTTTTATTTATAACATGTCCAACTACCAGTCACCAACCTCCTCCTCATCATCATCCACCTCCACTTCAACCTCCAACACCACCTCCTCCTCCTCCTCCTTGGCAATGGCCAACTCTTTTTTGAACCCAAATGAGCAAATGAATTCCATGTTCATTGTGCCACATCAGCCTTCGCCCATGTACCTACACAGCTCTGCCAATGGTAGTACCCACAGTCTCAAGCGAAAGCATCCCTACATAGAGGACATACTCTCATATGGACATGGCCAGCATCATCCACCCGGCTCATACCTAATGAATGATGACAACGCCAGTCACTTCTACCCGCCAAAGTCATATCCAATCAACATGACCAATCAGCAACACCATTACCATCATCATCATCACCACCATGGATCATCCTACTCTAATGCACAACTACCACCACCATCAACCGCCTCATCATCATCATCATCATCATCATCTTCTTCAATGCATAGTAGCAGTCCGGACTCTCCACCAACATTCTGCTCCCCTAATGGATCGTCATCGTCGCCACCACTGTACCCTATCACTTCTCCACGCAGCCTTGAGGTATACTCTATAACTCAGAGCCCTAGAACGACTTTGGGTAAACCACAGATACTACCAGCATTGACTTCATCAATGATCAACTCAAAGCATACCGGCGGTGGTGGAAGCTATGCACCACATTGTACAGATATCAGCTCGTCGTCATCGCCTCCTCACCTGAGCGACATGACGTCACATTCGCAGGATCGCGTTTCCATCCCCCTGCTCAACCTCAAGAAGTGTATTCCTATCCCAGAACCCACGCTTGTGCCGTCAGTGTCACCGCATACTCCCAGTGCTGGCAACACATACTTTTCCTCCCCGTCCAGCCTCCCATCAACACCGTGCACTCATCGGGATGGCGCTTCCAGCTACTCACTTCCAAACTCTGCTCGAGGTGCTGATTCACAGCGCTGCCCATCGTCTCCGACCTCCTCCTCTACGTCCACAAGTACTACACCTGGATCGACACCCCGACTCACTCACTCTTCCTCTAGTGAGAGCATAGTGGACGAGGAGTATCTCAAGCGTGCCGAGGTTCAATGGAAGAAGCTAGAGTACTACACCAACGAGTTCAATCACTTCATATTTGACACTTTCAAGTCACGTGACTTTGGTAATGGCATCGCATCTCTCAAGTCCAAGCTTGAGGATCTCACCAACACTGTAAAGGAGATTGAAATTGCCAACAATGTCTATAAGCTGTAAGTAACAGATTTGTTGTGTTGAACAATCAATGATAGATTACTAATATATATCTATTATAGTATTCCACCTCAGACAAGGTCAAGGAAGAAGAGGTCAACCAAGGCCGAGAAGTATCACAAGGAACTTCTTGGTATCAAGAGAACCTATGTGTCCACACCCAAGAGCAAGGGACTGTACTGTGCCTTCTGTGGCACCTTGGAGACACCAGAGTGGAGGAAGGGTCCAGGCGGACATAAGACGTATGTATATTGTAATACCATAATTATACCCAATCGATCACTAATGCCATGGCTCTACTACTTAGGCTTTGTAACGCATGTGGTATTCACTACAGCAAAAACATCAAGAAGGAGTTGAAGCTAAGCAATGGCGGTGCCTCTGCCAACAACCCTTCTCCTGCCAACGCCAATGAACCAACGACACAACTTCAAGGTCTTCAATCGATGACAGTATCATCACTGATCGATGATGAGCGCTGAAACGAAACAGCTGTTTCGTGATGTCTTTAACATACACATACCCAAGTAAATGAATGGTCAAGATGTGATCTTTCATTTATATCCATATGTTGGTTAGGTTCTAAACATAGATTGGGACTTAGTGGATAGGTGTCAATAACCAATGGGGTAGGCTTGTACGCAATTTGCTCATATTTGGAGGGAACGCCTTGGGGACAACCTGTCCTCAATGGCTAATTTATAATAAATCCTTTCTAGTTAGGATTCCTACGATTTGGTTGAATACATTGACAACGACGACGTGACGTAGTCCTACTAAACGGAACAGTTGGTAGGCCTCAGACAAGGAGCTGTAGTTCTTGATGCTGACAACTGCAAAGTTCATGTAGGGACGCAGATCGATAAGCTTGTCCATATCCTGTGTCGGTACAGTGTGTGCTACCTCGCTCACTGTCGGGAACTTGCTACTGGCGAGCTCTGTGACGAATGTGCGGTGGTCTATGGGCAGAGGATATTGACCATCACGTGAGCAAAGATTGATGCTGTCGAGATGGTTCGGGTCTGAAAAGACCTTGTTCTTGATGAGTACCAGAAGTTGGTTGCGCAGTATCAATCCACACAGGATCTTGTCGTCCTTTTCATCACGTTTGAACAACACTTCACTCAGACGGTTTGGCTGTTGAAGTCTATGTGTTCCGAATTGATCGCTACTATCGGAATTAATAGATGAGTTTAGCAATCCATTGCCAACGTTGATATTGATATTGCTACTGCTGCTGCCATTGTTGTTGTTGTTGTTGTTGTTGTCATCCTCTTCAGACTCTTGATGTAGATTCGGTACGAGCACTACTGGGAAGCCATTGTGAGTGGTGTTGCTAAGGACCTCCAGAATAGTCTTGACTGAGACCACTTCGGGAAGGGTGACCACCTCCTTTGCCATGACATCAGAGACGGTCAAGTTCTTCATGTGACGCGATGGTTTGCTTGGCAAATAGGGTATGTGCTTGAGCTCAATCAGATGTTCGTAGATAGATTCGTTGAAAGCGTCACCAGTCCATTTCGAAATCATAACGACAAGGATCACTGGTAGTAAATATTGTGTGCCCTCGGTGAGCTCCACAATGATGACGACCAAAGAGATCGTCATCCTAAGACTGCCACCCATCATTGCTGCCGATCCAATCAGTGCATAGAGGGATGCATCCACGTTCATAATGAGGTCAAGAGTCTTACCAAATAGTCTTCCCCAAGCACCTCCAATCACCATCATTGGTATGAATATGCCCTGTACGAAGGTTAGTTATATGTCTGTGAATGGTGATGATGTGATGTAACTAACTAACTTACAGAGGCAACGTATGTACCAGAGGTTATTGTACAGAGAATGAAGTAGATGATTGCAAAGAATAGGAGAATGTAGGAGTTGAAGATGTTGACATCACGATTGTACAGAAGCTTGAGTGCATTCTCCGATGTGGTAAAGGTAAGACTGGCCAACTCATTGTAGTAGTTCTCTGGACAGAAGAACTGAACGCTGGTCATCACCTGTTGAACATCGCATACATCAGTGGAGGCTTGCATCACTTGATTGACACTGGTGCACGGAACGACAAGTGCTGGAAAGTAAAATATGCATGATGTGAGGATGACCACCAGAATCACCTCAACCAGGCGATAGACTGGTCGAGTGCCCAAGTATACCTTGCGATAATAGTTGATGCGCACGTTGAGATGTACAAACAGTGCACCGAGCAGACCGCCAATGACACCCATGATGCAAAAGGGTACGAGCTCGTAGTAGGTGTAGAGGAAGTTCTTGGAGAAGCCAAAAGTGAGCACTCCATAGTCGTGAATACGCACGCCAAAGCCCTGCAGGAAGAAGTTGGCCGTTAGGGTTGCGATGAGGCACGAGAAGAATGTTCTCCATGTGAGTTGTCGAGACCAGAAAGATGAGCCCTCCTCTAGAGCAAAGAGTACACCACCGATTGGGGCACCAAACGCTGCGGCGATACCGGCAGCAGCACCACAACTGATAAAATCGCGCTTGTCCGAGTCGTTCTGGAAGACCCAGAAACCTCTCTTAAAATGGATGCCCAGTGTCTTGGACTTGAACTGTGAGATGGATGAGCCAATGCATGAGCCAATGTGGAACATGGGTCCTTCAGGACCAACCACCATACTGGAGAATGCAAAGATGAGAGAGGTAAGCTTGCCAAAGAAGGTCTTGAGGTTGAAGGCTTTCCTGATTCTGATACCATTGAGATAGCCCTTGACCTCTGGTAGGCCAGAGCTGCTTGCCAAGGGACCGGCTATTATCACCAAGACACAACTGATAATCGAGTACAATAGGTTGAATGATAGATATATAAAGAATGGTATAGATTTGCTTTTATCCATGACTATGTATTGTTGTTGTTGTTGTTGTTGTTGTTGTTGTTGTTGTTGTTGTTGTTGTTGTTGTTGTTTGGTAGGGAACCAATAATATTGTTGGTTAGTTGAATGTTGTCAAAAAAAAGTGTATTGCAATAGTAAATGTAAAGTGGACTTACACTTCTCTACAGAGTGAAACTTTAGCTCCTGTAACTGATCAACAGATCCTTTGAGACAGTAAACAACTATACCAACGATGATACCAATAAGGGAGCATATTACCCATTTTCCCAATGACTTGAACACCTTATTACGCTTGTTCTGATCGTCATGGTTAAACTTTCGCAGCAGTATATTATCGATCTCTGTAAAGTCCAAGCTCTCTATTGCCTGCATTGCATCTTTCTCTTTTTCGGAGACCTTGTGTGAATGTCTTCTGTGAGTAAGACTCTCTGAGGCCGTCTGTGCCCCGTCCTCATCTTTATTGACGTTTAGCAACAGATAATCCTTTGAGTTCTTCATCTGTATGTGTTTGTATATATGTATGGATGTATTATTGGATTTAGGTGTCTGAACACTAATCGTAATTATCTTCAGAGGCTTCTGCCCGCTCTGCAAAGCTTTGTTTTGATCAAAAAAACTAGTTTGAAGTTTTTAGGTACCCCAACGCACCCAAAGAACCAGGTTCAGTTGACAACTGATTTTTGCGTATGTAACAGCCGGGTGTTCCAAATAAATAATACAAAGTAATATTTAATCACTGTGATCATATTCTAAAGTCAAGACCAAAGATGCAAGCCTTTGCTGTCTTGTCCCAACTAGCAGTGGCAATGATCGACTCATATGTCTTTAGCGTCGATATTCTGTTGGTGTGATTGTGGATGGTTCGGTGCGACTTTCCAGTGTCAACGTCCCACAACTTTACAGTGCCGTCGAATGAACCAGACACTACAAGGTTGTTGATGAAGTTCTCTACTCCCATCACCTCGTCATTGTGACCGGTAAGCGTGGCACTCTCCACACCATTGTTTGAGTCCCAGACCTGAATCGTAGAGTCTGCCGAGGCCGTGACAAACTTGTTGACGTCACCCTTCTTGTGGTGCAGTAGTGAGTTGATGCTTCCGCTGTGTCCTTGAAGTGTCCTCAGACACTCACCACTCTCGAGCGACCACACCTTGACCTTGCCATCGCAGCAGCCACTAAGAAGCACGTCGGCATTGTCGTACTGCAGACACTTGACCCAGTCAGTGTGTCCCGAGAGGATCTTAAATGTGGTCATTGTGCGCAGGTCCCACACTCTGATGTTTGTATCTCTGCTGCCAGAGATGATCCTGTATCCATCACTCAGTACACTCATGATAGGCTGTTGATGTCCAAGTAGTGTTCCAGCTGGCTTTGTTGATCTATCATCCCAAATGAACAAGGTATTGTCATAGGATCCAGATATTGTTTGATGATTGTCAATGTTCTTGAGACAGCTAACAGATCTGTGTTGGTTATGTATCATAAGGTGGTCTAGTTGTTAACAACCAAGACATAATATCACTTGGATCGCTCAATCATAATACATACCCTTTATGACCTCTGAATGACTTGACCTTGGTGCACTTGTTCAGATCCCAGAGCTTCAATGTCTTGTCATAGGATGCACTGAATATCTTGGAGTCAGATACAAGTTCCACGCAGTTCACCCAACCTCCATGGTCCTCCAGTATGCCAAGACAGTTTGTTGAGGTGACATCCCACACGCGTAGTGTGGAGTCGGCACTGCCAGTGACCAATACGTTATTCTCTCTGTGTCCCTGTGCTGTCAATGCCAAACAGAGAACACCTTCAGTGTGTCCATTGAATGTCTTGACCACATAGTCTCCTCTGTTCTCTGAGATGTCTCGATAGTCGATCTTGGCGCTGGTCTTGGATCGCTTCTCGGCCCATGCACTCTTCAGGTTCATGATTCGACTCAAACTGCGGAGGGCAACAATGTTGTTGGATTTCTCATCGATCAGATGAGTGAGAAGCTCGCGACCCTCGTTGGCCTTTGTAGAGTTCCTGCCACCGATCGAGATGTATGTGTCCTTTGTAAATTGGTGGAGATCCTTGTCGACGTGCTTGTTGCCGTCCATCGTCACACTGGTACTGTCGTTCTCCAAGTTGTCCATGTCGTACATCTCACGTGCTCTGGTGATGTTGGAGACGACCTGCATCATGATCTCTGTTCGATCATTGTCAAAGTTGATGGTGGAGCACATCTTGTTGACGAATCGTCTCATCAGGTCTGGTTGGGTGCCCAAATGAATCATGTAGTAGGCCAGCTTGGAGAGCAGAGAGAACTCCATCTCACGCTCGTCGTTCTTGATCTTGTCCTGTTTGTCGCCTGCATAGCTGTGCCACTTGAGCATCTCTCGAATGATGTTTCCATAGAGCATACGACAACGTTGCTCGATCGAATCGTAGAAGAACTGCTCCCAGAACTTATAGTTCTGCCAGATGTCTTGATTCCTCAGTCGCTCACTGACATGCTCGTTGGACACCTTTTGGATGCGATGATAAATGAACGATGCCTCGAGGAACATTCGTGTAGAGGCAAAGTCCGAGTGGAGGTTGGCTTCACGCAATGCTGCCTTGAGCATGTCACCCAAACAATAGAACATTGCATCGCTGAGTCGAGCCTTGCTGGGGACATTCTCATCGGCATTGTTGCGCTGGTGCTTGAGCAGTAGGTATCCAAATAGTTGACGACCAGACTCAAACTTAAGCAGCTCAAGCAACTGCTGAGTGTCAGATGACTCTGGTGGCACATCACCAGAGATCTTTGAGAGGAATTGTTGAATAATGGTATCGAATGACTTGTGTTGCTCCTCGACAATGGCCAGTGGAAGTAGTGTGTCATCGCTTGGATTGGCAGGACCGCTCTCTGCCATTGCTATCGACGTGCTGTAGATGTCCATTGATACTAGTGATGCAGTCGAGACAACATGATCCTGACCACCCGATGAAGAGCTCGTGGTCACCATCAGATCAGCCTTCAATGGAGGGAATCGACTATACTCTCGTATGGTGGTGGGTGCTGTGCGCAATGATGAGGGGGCAGGGGCATTGACCACAGAATACTTGGCAGGTTCTTGAACGCCCAGTGCCTGTGGGATGGCTGTGTTGTTGAGAACACACAACTCCTCAACAGGCCTCTTGAATCGTTGTGTCTCGATCAGGTAGTCAAAGACGTTCTTCTTTGGCCAAGAATGTTGATCCAGGAAGTAGCTAAACGATTGTGTCTCCACAAATGACGTGTAGAATAGTTCACTGGCTGAGGTGGCACGTGTCCTAACGAACTGTAGTTTGTTGAACAAGGTGATGGGCTTTGGGAATACGCGCAGATATTTGAGATGCGAGCGATAGTCCACCATGATTGAACAGAAGAACTGTAGGAAGGATAGTCGTATGTGCTCGTCTACTATAGTGGATGCGGGAGGGGTTGGCGCAGGGTTGTAATGATGTCGATGATGTTGATTGTGATGGTTGTTTGTGAATCGACGGTTGTTGTTGCTGCTGCTGCTTCCTCCTCCACCAAGGTCAGTGTTGATTGAGGACTGAATCGGTGACATTGAATTGAGGTCATAGTTTGGCATGTCTGAACATTGCAATTCGAATTGGGTCACCTTTCGCAGTTGATAGGTGAGCTGAGCGGTCTCTCGCTCTGGTAGACTGGCCTGATGTAGTCTGTCCTGACCCTGAGGTATGAGTACCATGTTGTTGTCCAAGTCAGCAATGACAATCTCGCTTAGAAGGTTCTCCTCGTTCAATATATAGTTGCTCATTGACTTGTGGACGCCCATGATAAATGGGAATGGGGAATAGACGTACTCCAATAATAGTTCTGGAAGAACTGGAACATATACATGGGGCTAGGAGTGATGCTTGTAAGTGAGAGTACAATGAGAGTGAGAGAGTGAGAGAGAGGATTGAAGTAACTTACCCAAACGAATGGATGGAGAAGTGCTGAGAATATCTCTGCTACATATGTCAACAGAGAGTAGTGTGTCGATATGAATACAATCTTCTCTTCAAGTAGTATGCACTTGAGAAGCATCAGTACATTCTTGATGTCAAGACATTTGAATAGAAGGGAGAATGGTAGCTAAATAAGGTTGGAGGTATATAGAGTGAGTGAGTGCTACCATAAACAAGAATAGAACCCAAAAACGTACGTCGGACATTGGTAAAAGACACTCGGGCGGTCTTTTCAAGCTTATTACTGTCTTGTTGATAGTGTAGTTGACAGTGCTGACGCCTTGCACGGGCAATGGAACGTCGTGAACCATGTTGAGGATGTATCGTTCAATGGGCAGTGGCGCCGACATGAAAAACACCTTTTGATAGAGGTCATTCAGACAGACTCTGAAGAAGCTGTAGAATGGATAGTGTGACAGGAAGCATATGCACTTTGGGGTGTACATCTGCTGTTGTGATGGCACCAGTCCTGTGGGTACAGCACTTGATGATTGAGGACTGGTTGTGTTGTTGCTCGATAGTTGTACTGGGGATGTTGGTGTGGACAATGGTTGTTGTCCTGCACTGGGCAATGGGGTGGACGCGCGTTTGGACCTGTCATTGCTGCCCGCCGTTGCTTCATCATCCTCATTGTCTGATGAATTGTCTGGAGTGGACTGTTGTTGTGCACTCTGATAGGCATGTCTTCTCTTCTTCACTTCTGTTGACAGCTCCTCAGACAATGGTTCATAGAACATCAAGCACGAGCCGTAGAATCTTGTACCAACTTCGTTGGTGAGGACGAATGGGAAGAATGATGGAGGAAGCTCCTCAGTAGATAATGATACACCCTTGGGGAAGCAATACTGTATAGGATGATGTTAAGGGAATGTCGTTAGTTTGGACATATTCGTTCTTTTTGTCACTGACCAAACATACCATCCATATATGTGAGGGAAGTATCTCCTCATCCTTGGGAGGATATGTGTCGAGCAGCTCACCCTTGTAGCATATCTCCATGGGGTCTGTAAGCTTTGAGGACATATCATATCTTTGATCGATTGGCTCCAACTTGGATGAGCAGCCAACCACAAAGAAGTAATCGATCGGTCGTGTTGGTCGCATGCGCTTCTCTCTCTCCTTTCGCATCTTTGCCTCTTTGGCCTTCCTCCTCTCTTCCTGGCGCTCCTTCTCCAGCTGTTTCTGTAGCTCCTCATCTTCTCGCTGTCTAAGCTTCTCGCGTGCCCTCTCCTTCTCTTTGTCGATTGCCTCCTTTTCCAGCTCTTTGACACGCTCCTTTGCCACTTGCTCCTCAATGATTGCCATTCGCTCGTCGTTCTTTCTTTGCTCACCAGCATGTGAGCTGGAGTTGCCTCCCTTGTCAATCTTTGATGTGATGCGCTTGGTCAGTTTCTTGATGTGGCTGCCACCCTTGCCAATCAAAGACATCTCTTTGGGGTCCTTGATGGAACCGTCATGGTTGTGTCGACTGTGGTGATGATGGTAGCGTGATGGAGGCACCAATTGTGTCGGGTGGTCATCAACCGATGTGGAGCTGTTAGTGTCTGTATCATTGAGCAATGAGATATCACGGATCTTGACCACCATGCGCACTTTGAGTTCTGGCGGTGCAGCAGGTGATGGCCCAATGCGACGCTCCAAGGGCAACCAATGATTGATATTGATGCTCTCCACAATGGGTGTACTTGACTCTGATACTGTATCTGACGACACTGTCATAAATGTAGTAGAGCTGCTTGAGGTGAAGGAACTGGTTGATGATGATATCTCTGTTGTATCAGCTGACTGTTGTTGCTTGTTTATATCTGTAGTGGTGGTGGATGCACCATTCTTGCCATGTAGTGAATACTTGACAGTGCCAACCTTAATGTTATTGCCTAGTAGATTCTGGCTGTAAAGGGTGAACTGTATCTCATCCACTTTACTGGGCGTTGATCTTATCAAATGCATTGGAAATGGTTAGAAACAACAACAACCACAACAACAACAATAAAATAGCCATCATCCAGTCATACTTACAATGTATACTTTTCATTCCAAAGTGGACTGCTGGTTCTCTTTTGAGTCCTGGTTTTGAACTTCTTCCTGTCCACCTTGAACTTGACAAACAAGTCCTTCTCATTGATGTTCCTGGCCTGTATCTCTTCGATGTATACGGTGGTGATGCGTGATGAGAATGATCCAGAGGTGGATGGTGTGATTGATGAGAGAGGTGATGATGACGAGGCTGTAGTTGAGGCTGGTGGTGAAGATGATGATGATGATGATGATAGTGTTGGTGTAGCTGCTGAGGAGTGTTCAACAACAACATCTGGCTTATTCTTTACAATAGTCGTAGTGTCTGGTGGTGATGTTTGCAAGCCACCAGTAGTTGGTAGTGAACCATTAGCAACAACAGGGATCACCTGAACTGAAGGTGATGTAGACATTGCGATGTGTTTGGGTCTACCTGTTTATATATATATGTATTCAAATAAGATAATGACTTTGAATTGTTGATTTGATTGAAAATAAAAATCTGAGTTTCCTTTTGGTTGAAAGAACTGTTTGCCCAACGAAGTTTGGGGTGAGCCATTCTGAACCATGCAAGGGGTTGCTGAGATAATAACTTGTTTATAAATAGTTAACAATTAATTAATGTTGTCCTCCTTGGAGAGGTAGGTGTAGCCACTTGGATTGAAAAGTGATCTAACTCTCAGCGATAGGGCCTCAGAGTAGTTCTTGGGCAGTGCAAGGTAGATGATAAATGTAAAGTAGAGGAAGAATGAGATACACAGAGTAAGGATCATCCACCAGGCAGTGGACACGGCCATTGCCGCTGTGATGATCAGGTAGATGTTGATACCAATGATCATCAATGACAGGAACTGAACACAGATATTGTTCAACCAATGGTTCTTAAATTGACCCATTACCTCCTCACCTACAAATTATGGTGATGTGTATGTATGATGATGATGATGAAGAGGATGTCAGTTAGATGTTCATAGGTTATAATGACTTGAAGACATTTTGATCAACATACGTGAAGTGAAGAACAACACTGGAAGAATGGCGAATGGCAATTGAACACTCTGAAGTACATTGAGCCACTCATCCAAACTGTCGAGATGGGACTGCGACAGAATGGCCACTGCAATAGCGGGAACGATGGCAGTGCATCTTGTAATCATCAAACGCTTCCATGGCTTGATGCGAAGGTTGAGGAATCCCTCCATTACGAACTGACCAGCATAGGTACCTGTCATCGTTGAGCATTGGCCTGCAGCCAATAGTCCGACAGCCCAGATGTACTTGGCTGCCTGACCGTACTTTTCGGCGAGGTAGGTGGCAGCGGTCGCCAGACCAATGTCGGTGACACCTTGGAAACCAACGGCAAACACCGAGACGACCAAAAGGTTGATAATGAATGAGATGAACAGGGCAATGCCGGACTCGATGGCAAAGTACTTGTTGGCAATCTTGACTTGTCTGCTATCCTTACGGTCAATGTCACGTGACAAGACCAAGGCAGAGTGTAGGTAGATGTTGTGCGGCATGATTACCGCCCCAAGTATACCCACTGCCATTGTGACATTCTTCTTTGAACAGAGAGGGAATACTACACCTTCAAACACTTGCAGTTGGTCGGGCTTGCTGATGATGTACTCCACAATGAAGGTGATGGCCATGATCGAGATGAGACTGCAAAAGAATGCCTCCAGCTTACGAATGCCGTAGTTCTCCAACATGAGGAAGGTGAACGTATCGGCAGCGGTAATGAGCACTCCAGCCCAAAGTGGGATGTGACCATTGCTTAGGATGTTGATGGCGATGGCAGTGCCAATCACCTCTTGAATGTCAGAGCCAATGATTGCGAGCTCAGTCATGATCCAGAGAAGGATACGTGCGGTTTTGGGATAGTAGTCACGACAATGCTCGGCCAAGTGACGACCTGTAGCCGTTCCAAGTTTGGCAGCCAACAACTGGAGCCACAGACCAATGACTGTGGACCACCAGACGACCCACAACAACTGGTAACCTCCAGCAGCACCAGCTTGTATATCAGACTCCAAGTTACCAGGGTCAAGATAGGCAATGCTCATCAGGAAACCAGGTCCAGTGAATGCCCACAATGTTCGAAAGTGTATCAATTTCTGTTTGTTTAAGTAATGGGGGGAAAGTGACGAGAGAGACGAAAGACGAGTGAGTGAGTGAGTGAAGGTAACGAGAGGATAGAAGAGGACCACTATCATCAACTATAAGAACATAACACATACGCCCTCAGCATCGAGAATGCCATTTGAGCAGTCAACCTTGCCATGACTGGTCTTTTCATATTCGTCAAGCTCCTCTACCATAGGGCCACCATAATCATCGCCAGGTGTGGAAACACTGGTTGCATAAGATGATTTGTTATCTTCGTTGACCATTGATGATGTATATATATTTATATATATATATATATATATATTAGTTGTTGAGGTGTGGAAGAAAAATATTATGAAAAATCAAGAGTTTGAGCTGTCAACCAGTCTTTAGTAGTACTTTGTTGAGACGATATGGGGGGTGTTTGACCCAAATCATTGATACCACCACCCTTTTGATATTTATATTTGTCATTGGTTTATTTATATATTCTTCACCCAACTCCTCCTAAGGTCATTAATATCTCGACGGACGGCCATTTGGGAACACTTCCCTGCCAAGATCAAAAAGTCGTCTCTGTTTGACTAATCAAAGGGGGCAAACCATGTGATCATGTACGAAATTTGTGTGGAGAACGAAAAGACACACAGTACTTTGATCGTTCTTCGTGGTCCAAAATCCGATGCGAAGAACTTGAAGAATGATTACCCCCTCTGGTTTCAAAGTTCTTCAACCTTCTTTTGATGTGGCGTCACAGCTAGAGAAGACAGATACAATTAGAGAAGATCGGTACCATGTTGTATTAACATCTTTTGGCACACGTGTCCAATGTGGAGCCATTGATGATAGTATAGGATTGTCAATGCCAAACAATTCGGAAAGAAGAAGTGTTGACCATTGTGATGTTAATGTCGGAGGAGGGTAAACCAGACCAATCTAAAACAAAGTTGTGTTCATAGTAATTAATGTGACTAACTTTATGTATTGTGTTTCCTTCACTCTTATCATTGAGGTATTTTTACTTATCACTTCAAATGAAGTCTATTGACTTTTGATCAATCACATGTGATGTGGTGCATTAAAGTTGAAATGTTGGGGTTTTGGTTCGATGAATCCTATTCCAACAACATTTTTTTTGGTAACAATAAATAATCAAAACAGATACTAATAATAATAGCACTCTGGATTAAGGTGCACTGAATGAATTATTATATATAACATGGTACCATCAGTGAATTAATAACTAATGTAGATGTAAATACTTGTACTATCTTTATATATAAATATATATTTAAATTATGGGATCAAAGATCAGTTGCATAAGATCACACTACGACGACGATTATATATCCAAGATTGTAGTGTCACACCCAATAAGAACTGATGTATGGGATGTTCAACCACTGGAAGAAGAGGCCGAGAACCAATCAAACATAATTACACCACCCGAAGTGTCATGTTCTACTAGACATACAACAACTTCACCCAATGATCTACTAAAGTTAATCAATTCAGTCTCGTTCGAATTGGACTCTATCGAGCTGAATGACGATGACTCTATATCATTTATGTCATTGGAGCTCCTACAACACATTGCATCGTACCTACGAGTGGAGGACATCATCACAGTTCAATCAGTCAGTCGATTCTGGTACATGGTCGGTGGAGACAATCAACTCTGGAAGATGATATTCAAGAGAGACATGAGACACTGGAAGAATGATAAACAGCCAAAGGAGTTGGTGTCCAGATATGATAGGATCATGGATGTCAAATGGAAGAAGATCTACTGTGACATCTATCGTCAGCGTGTGTGCACCAGGTGCAATGTCACCTATCAACAATACAGTAACACTCGAGCATTGTGCACGATGCACACTGACATCAGAGAGATCGTCGAGACAAACAGAGGTGTACCTTCAGGTGTCTACTGGAACTGTTGTTTGGCCAAGCCAAAGGATGCTCCAGGTTGTTCACAATCAGCTCACCAAGACGAACCAACTAATCATAAATACTATTATTAAACTTGTATGTATTATTATTTATTATTATTGAAACATATTCATTCTTTGTTCATTCAAATTATTTGAATTTAAATTTGAATTTGTAACGGTGGGGTTGTTGTTCCCCAACAGCTGATTGATCATCAGGTATGTGTGTTAATAGCTCATTATGTATATTTATGTAATAACACAGATACAACAAGAAATAGATAAGTTATAATGCAAAAGTTTGGAGTTCAAACTGAGAAGGGAAAGGTGATCTACTGTTGGAAGAATGCTGATAAGTATCAGGTGGAGGGTGTCAGAATAGTTGTCCATGGAACAAAGTATAAGAACTTGGATCAAGTTTGTATCATCATGAATCACATCATCATCACTCGTGAACAATGAGTATGGACAATTTTGCTAATACCATAACCCATCATATATATAGCTCAAGGTTGAACTAAACAAAAAGGTCGGATTGTACACTGGTGCAGTGCAGAGGATCTACTCGGCACCTGACAAGAAGCAGATAAAGACATTGGAGGACTTTGAGGATCAACAGAACTATGTATGCTGTGGTGCCGAGAAGTTGAGTGAAGATGTCTGTATGTTGCCCGTGTTTTTAAGTACTCAAGAGTTCCAACAACTAATGTCAGGTACTCGTTCAATGAACTATAATAGATGCAAAGGGACTAGTCGGTATATTTGGTGTTGGATCTTCAAAGCCAGCAACAGCAACAGCAACAACCTCGACTACAACTACAACCACCGCAGTACCCTCTGTCGATAGCACTGCACAGCCAGAGAAAACACCTGTCATTACAGAGAGCATCAAGGCTGATGAAACAACAACTACCAGCACAACTAGTACTGGCGAGACAGACGCATCAAAAACATCAATGTCTAGACGAACACCAAGCCCAAACTCAAAGAAGCCTGTTGTGTCCAGTTACACGGACGGCGTGCCACAGCCCTTTAAGATCGGTACAGAAAAGGCCAAGGTGATACGAGCCTTTAGGAACTCTGACAAGGTCCATGGTGGTGAGCGCATCACCATCCACGCCACCAAGTTCAAGACCTACGACCAGCTGAAGGAGCACCTATCCAGCAAGGTCTGTCTTGTGACTGGTCCAGTCAGGAAGGTCTTCTCATTCGATGGCAAGCAAGTCAAGACAATGGATGACTTTATGGATGGACAGAACTACATATGTTGTGGAGGTGAACCTGTAAATCTAGAGATAAGTATGTTATTCTATGTTGTAGATACCAACCCTTACAGGTCATAATGATTGACTGACACTGATCATTTAGAATATAACGTGTAGATAGATATAAGAGTGACATGGACTCCAAGCAGCGTTGCACAAGACAGGTATGGCCTGTTATTATTATTGTGTTGTAGAATAAAGAGATAAAGTATAAGTACATTTATATTTGTAGCGTTAGCTAGCTAGTGTCGTTTATTAAGTACACACAATCAAAGGGCATTCATTACAATGGAGTCCAGTGAGAGAGAGAGAGAGAGAGAGAGATGGTATTGTTTTTGTTGTTTAGAGACACTAAACTAACTATTGATTAGTCATAGCCAACTGGCGCCAGATCAGACAAGACCTCTTCCAGAACAACCTTGATCTCTGATGGTGACTCATCAGACAGTGCGCACTTGACAAAGGTACACTTGACCTTCATCTGAACCATTTCGAGAGCTCCTCTCATGACGCCACACAAGATGTTTGAGTAGTAAAGCTTGTGCTTGAGATGCTCAGGGAGCTCGACAAAGTCCACCAAGGGATTGTCATCGATGATCAGATGGAACTCCTTCTTCTCGGCGTCCCAGTCACTGATCTGAGCACTGACGCCCAAGAACATCTTGAAACCAACCTTTGCAATCACCTCTGCCGTCTCGATAAAGTCTGCACAACGTCCAATGCTCGACTTTGCCAAGAACTCCTCGATCAATCTAACGCCTATATTATATCCCCTGTATTGATTGTATATGATTAATATCTACATAGATTGAGTACTATTGTAGTATGATCATCATCTCATATGAATGATCAGAATAACATGTTGAATCGACATACATTTGCTCAAGCTTGGTATTGACTTGGTCAATATCTTCATAGTCCTTGATCAGTTGTGTAACCAATGCGCCATATGTAAGAGTGAACAACTCTGCACTCTATAGATGGTGACAGTAGGTATGTTAGCAACGCTTGATTGACTTGTGTGTGTAATCGACCATTATTAACATGTAAACTACCAACATACAATCTTGTCTACCTTGCTGAAGGCAGCATCACCAAGCTTGTCGTATTTCTTGTTCATCTTTATCTATATATATCTATGAATCTAGTACTATCAATATGATTGTGTGTCTTCAATCAAAAAGGGTGAGAATCAGATAAAACCTAAGTAGTGAGCTAGTGGTTCAATGACGCCAACACCATAATACTAAAGCAATCTCCACTTCTAGTGTTACTGTGAACTTATGATAACCCAGAACTCTTGTTGTTGTTGTCTTGGACCTGGTGTTATGGTCTACCAAAGTCCTCATTTCGTGATCTCTCTCTTGAGCATAACTCTTTCCTTTCAAATACTACAGACTTGATTCTTTGAATGAACAAAGTTGACCTCGAGGAAAGTTTGATTGGTTCGTGTTGAGTTCTGTTTGTCACACCCCACGAACGCTCAATGAGAGAGCGAGAGGTAGGGAGAGATAACCTGTCAGTGTAGGTGGTAGTGGTGTGTGGTTAGTGATTGGTGGTAGTGGTATGATCAACTGTTGCATCCAACTTCCTGTTATAACATTACCATTTTAATTATTATATATACACCTTAAAGTGAGATAGATAGATAGAGTGACAGAGAGAGATAGATAGAACCTGTCTGGACAATCACATGTTGTCTGTCAGTGCACCCCCACTACCACTACCTCAACAACAGCAACAGCAACAGCAACAACACCTACAATCGATCGACATGTCGCCAGAGACATCCATTGGTGTGGTTGCCCTAGCAATCAATAATAAATGTGACGATCCACAACCACCGCAAGGAGTGGACGACGCAATAGACAACGACTACGACAACACAAACAGCAACAACATCAACAACAACATCAACAACACCATTTATTCATTATCACCATCAATGTCAACATCAACAATAGCTAGTTCGACTTCGATAGAGAATATAGTCGAGTGTTCGGACATTAGCAGCAATAGTGGCCGCGGCAGTATCGGCAGCAATAGGAGTAGAAGTCGTAGCAGTAGTGGCAGTAGTAGTGCCGCCACTCTGGACAATACTGCGGCCGCCATTCCTGACGCAGCGATGGCCGAGCAGCAACAACAGAAGGATGTGAATGCCTTGGTGGCGTTGGCCATTAAGCGTTCTGTGAAACGTGCCGCCAATGGTGGCGGATCATTCCTCAACTCGACTGGCAATTTTGTCAACAGCTGCCTATCATTCCTACTGCGCACCTATACCATCAGACGGTGGATTGAGAAGTTGTTGGAGTTGGAGTTGCCAGATGGCACGCAGCTGTTTGGAAGCCTGGGCGATGGTGTCATCCTGTGTCGCCTGATGCTGTCTGTAAAGGCCAACTCTATTCCAAAGATTCACACTGGCACATCACTGAACTTTAAGATTCGCGAGAACTTCCTCTTCTTTACACAGGCAATGGAGGACATTGGAGTGTCCCGTTTCTACCAATTCACAGTGTCCGATCTGCATGAGAGGAAGAACTATATCAAGGTGCTAGAGTCACTCGAGGTGTTTGCCGATATGGCCAGCAATGAATTGCTGACCAAACAACCAGAGAAGACCATTGACCCGCTCACCGATGAGCAGGCCGCCACCATCCAATTCACAGAGCAAGATATTGCCAGCGCAGAGGCACACCTGAAGCGTTTGAATGTCAACCGTCTTGCTCGACAGCCTTGTCGCAAGTCAACAGCAACAAAGGACCAACCAAAACGCCAATCCAAGTTGGTTCCACTCGTTCATCAGTCACTGCCAAACCTGTCATCAACATTGGTGAGCTCTACCTCATCATCATCATCTCCAAGTGGATCACCTTATAAGTCGATACTCAAGAACAAGTCTGCATCCCAACTATTGACACCAGGACAGATACGTAAGTCATACAAAGTCCATCCTCCAATAGACAGAAATTCTAACATTTATATATTCCCAGTTCTCAAGGCTAGACCATATGAGAAGAAATGGATCAAGGTACAGGCACTGGTACGAGGACATTTGGCGAGGAGGGACTTCCACAAACGAGTTCGCAACTCTGCATACAGACATAATATAGCGGATGAGCTGTTGGCCACCGAGGAGATGTACATCAAACATTTGGACCGTCTCATCGTTCACTACTTTGAGCCGATTCAAGAGCAGGCCACACGTATCGGCATCAAGGCAACAATGCTAGAGGAGTTCAAGAAGATATTCTCCAACATTGAAGTGATCAGGAACTACAACAGTTCCCTCTTGGCAGACCTCAAGCCAGTCATAGAGAACTGGTCCAACTCCAAAACAATTGGAAAGATATTCATTCAGTTCGTAAGTACTTAATATGATCGTGGTGGATGTTGTAATTATGTAATAGAATACTAACATTATAATGGGATTGGATCACTAGATATTCCTTCTAAAGGTGTATACACAGTACGTCAAGGAGTTCACTCAAACCTTTGAGACAATCAAGAATATGCGCAAGAACAATCCCAAGTTTGATCAATGCATTACCGAGCTTGAGGACATGGACTACAAACACATCAATGATTATCTCATTCTTCCAGTCCAAAGGATACCCAGATATACATTATTGTTGGCCGTAAGTGGAATGTTGATCGATTACCTTTATTCCCAACTAACATATAATCTATTATTAGGATCTTGTCAAGAACACATGGCCAGACCATCCTGACTATCAAGATCTCACTGAATCACTAAAGAGAATGCAGGATGTTGCAATGTCCATCAATGAGAAGAAGAGAGAGGCTGAGAATATCCAAAAGGTCTCAGAGATACAGAGTAACTTTGTTGGAAAGTTCGAGAACCTGGCAGAGCCACATCGAAGGTTCGTCCATGAGGGTCCTTTGTGTGTAGTGGCCGCCAGCGGCAAGGAGTCACAACGAATATTCTATCTGTTCAATGATGTATTGGTCGGAGCAAAGTCTACCACCAGTGGTTTGCTGCGCAAGGATGGAAGGAAGGTAAAGGAGTCCATCAGAATGAATCTGGTCACTGTCAAGTTAATGGTCAAGGAGGTGCCTATTTGTCCAGCCAAGCCACCACCTCCAAAGGTTTCACCAAGATCACACCTTAACCAACTACCAGCACCCATCTCTCCTCATCAATCATCACCTTCTACAACCACCGCGGTGGGTGGTACCTCAGCATTGTCTTCAGCACCAGTGTCCCTAGAGAACCCACACATCAAGGTGTTTACCAAACCTCTGCCACCATCCAAGATGCGCACTGTGACAAATCAATCAAATGGTCAACAGACATTGACCCGACAGTCAGCTCCACCCTCCACACCCTCTTCCTCATCCAAGCCACCTCTTGTCACACAATCAAGTCGAAGCAGGACATCAACAAACTCTCCCACTGGTATACCACCATTACCAAAGCAGAGGTCACAAACTTTAGTCTCGCCACCCCCATCACAAATCAACAAACCAACGGCACAGTCATTGACACCACCTCGCCCATCACACTCGGCTCTTACACTGTCTGCGAATCGTTCCCCCATGACATCACCATCTAGTCCATCACAGGTCAGTCCCATCATGTCACCAAGTGGCCAATCTGCTCAGTCCCTACAGCTCTCTCCATTGAACGACAATACTACCACCAAGCAACCAGACCTGATCATCGAGCTGGTTGATTCTTTTGGTGCCTGTATCCTCAGGCTACTCTGTCCAAACTTGAAAGACAAGGAAGCATGGCTAGTGGAGTTCAAGAAGGTTCAAGAAGACTTGGATAACAAGAAGTTGGTCAACGAAGAGGCAATGAAGAGATCACAGGAAAAGGCAGGGTTTGCAAAGGCTGCCCTCAGTCAACAGTACGCCACCCTTCGATTCCGTGGCAAACACCTGGCGCTTACAGACATACAAAAGTCAATGGAGGATGCGGACAACAAGTCTGTTGAACAAGTGGACCAGCAGCAGACAACAACTGCGGCTCCTCTCCCCATCGGCTTTGCCAGTCCCAAGGTAGAGCGTGACTTTATGACCCTCAGGAAGCAGACGATTGGTAGACGATCACAACAGACAACAAAGATCACAGGATCATTGTTTGAACCGCTGGATAGCAATCCTACTCCACCACCATCATCATCATCCTCACAGTCCACCCCGCCATCCACCAAATCCTCAGCCACTTCATTGGAAGTAATCAACTCGAGAAGCAACAACAACAACAAAGAGTTACTGTTACCATCGACAACAACACTTGACACTGCATCCGCAGCGGATGAGTTGGTGGCATCCAACACAATGGGCAATAACAAGAAGTCTGGAACAGTTTCATCATGGTTTGCAACACTTCGATTCAAAAAGAAGAAGCCTGCATCTCAATTTGATAGCAGCGGCACTGTTGGCAACAGCACTCAGATTACTGATCACCACTCACCATAGGATTGTTGTGTGGACATGATCATGTATCGAGTGTCTCTTTAAAATATACATATATTTATTTACTCTACTCATTCTACAAAATCCTTGAGTGTGTCGCCACAGATTGAACGCACAAACTCGTTCCGATTGTTTGTACCGACGAGGTCGTCATATATTAGATCGGGTATACCTTATCCTCGATCGTCCACAACTGGATATAAATGGGTTTCCGGTCGGAATGGATTTGAAATTTGATTGATGATTATCCACAATCACAAAGGAACCTGCGCAAGGTATACTAATTAGGTAAATTGCCTAATTGAGCTCATCATCCTGTCTTGATGTACAGTGCACTGAATGTCATTGGACAGCTCCCAAACAAAAAGGATGATGAACAAATGACAAAGGTGCAACAATTTCCTTTTTAGGCGTCGATCGATTCCTCCCCAACGAGAAAACATCGAACTGGCCCAACCCCCAACCCATTTAAGGAAAACCACCACGTCTCATTTTGGACCGGACAAAGGGGTAGGTTGATTAGTTCAGGAGGTGATGCCCCCTTTGCAGCTTCTGGACCAGTGGATGATGTGCAAAGTTGATGCACATTGCATCTGCTGAATGAGGGTGTGCGTTTCAGTGCACTGATTCACCTAAGATGATAGGCCTATAGTGTGTGATCACCATAATAGTCAGGTATTAGAATTTTAAACAATTAGCAACCTATATAGGTGGGAAGGCACTCGCTCACCTAATCATATTATTAATCATCAACATCACCAACATCATCAACATCATCATCATCACATATATTAACAACAACCAGAACAACAAGTTCCATTAAACTTTTCCAATCATTATCATTATTCTTTAAGTCAATCTTTATTCATTTATACTAATACAGATATTAGAATTATTTATTTATTAACATTTAAATATCAATAACCCTTTAATTAATGTATGTACTCCTATCAGTATTAGTTTGATCAATCAACCACCAACATATCAATCAAAGTCACAATATTATTATTAAGTTAAATAATAATATCAATTCAATCACAAGCATTATAATATCTAAATATTGTCTTATAATCATAATATTATTACTACTACAATTTTAACTTTAACACCAATCAATTACAATAAGAAACGATAGTGTCTCTTCAACCTGTTCTCTCTCTCTTTCACTTTATAATCACCAAAGTGATGACCTAAACCACCACACTCCATATCAAGTCATTCATCTCCACATCATCTTCCATTGACAGAGAGAGAGTAAACCATATAAGTGTATGAGTTTGTTTGTGTGAATGTTGGTTGCCATGAGAACAGTCACCCCTATAATCTCATAATTGGGGATTGATTTCACATCCTCTCCCTGTCTATCTGTCCATCCAACGAATACATGAAATTCACCACACACGAATCACCCCCACCCACAGTTTGCGTCACACCCCCCAACTACTTGATTCATTGACATCACCCCATCGCCATTCACAACGATCACTCCAATCTGTCTGTCTTTCTTCTGTTGTACACTCTCAACACACACACACACACACACACCACAGAACATGTGATAACCAACCACTTCGATCTGTTGTCTACTTCATCACCATGCCAGTCATGGAAGGATCGAGAGCAGGCAGGACATACATTCCAACTGCCTCATTCTAAATAACGTATCATATATACGATTGACACTACGCACAATCTACAACTAGTTGTTATTTCACTTACTTGTCTACACACAGATAATCATATACACACAGATACACTCATACACATACACTCTTTCTCCTCCTTGTACAGTTTGCAGAGTTTTCATTGTTGTCGAGACAACACGAATTCCCTCCCACCCAATCACACTCGATCACTTTGTGATCACACACGCCATCAGTCATCTAATTTTCCTCCTAAATCAATCAATTAATCAATCAGTCGATCAATCTGCAATCAACACATATCCAGCCCATTTGAATCAAAGATACCCCTGCTCCAGCCAGTCGGCCACAGTCCACAATCAACTGATCGCTCTTCAATCAATCAGACAATCAATCAGTAAACAATTATCCCACGCACCACATCTTACCACACCCATTTCAATCAATTCCAATTCATTCCTGCTCCCATTCCTGTGCCAGTGCCAGCCGCCATTGAGTCGATCACACCTCAACAACAGACACACTTGCTCTCAATCTCCAACTTGTAATACATTACACTTACGCTGATCATCAAAAAAAATGATCGACGACGAGAGAGTCGACACTGGAATGTCATTCCAGCACCACACCGATCACAACAACCATTTCCAATCAATCACCAAATCTCATCCTCAATCTTCAACATCTGAACTATTCCCATTGGAAACCAAGCCGATCAGTTCCAGCTCTATAACAGGCTCAAGTGCCAAAACACTGCCCAGCCTTAGCCTCAATCTCAGCAATATCAACAACATCAACAGCAACGGCAACAAGAGTCTTGGTCAGTTCACGCTTCCTTCTCCCACACCATCACCAAAGCACCTACCTTCACTCCCAATCGTTCTCTCTGACTTGAAGACAATTGGACAGACATCAGCTGCAACAACACCAACTTCAACTACAATGTCAACAATTTCCACTACAACCCCAGCACAACATGCCACAACACAACCAGTGAAGATTATTCCCTCGGCAACGGTACTACCAACCCAATCATCAGCGCCCACCATGAGTCTGCCGCCACCTACAAGCACAACCGGGGACAAGACCATCAAGACCCAGTTGGACAAGCCAAAGCGCCCCAAGACAGAGAAGGTGTCCTCGTCCTCATCAACAAGAGTGTGCGAGTTTTGTAAATGTAATACAACACCAACATGGAGAAGAGGTCCCTCTGGTAAAGGCTCTCTGTGTAATGCCTGTGGAATCAAGTGGAGGCTAAAGGGAAAGGACTCGTTGGTCAAGAAGCCAAAGCTAGACCTCCTTGGTGCCAAACAGGGAGTGAATCCTCTTGGCCAGAAGATTCATTCACAACAGTCATCATTCCCATCCATGAAGTCCGCCACAAAGATTCTACCCTCATCATCATCATCCTCCTCAGCCAACTTCAACTTCCCACTTCATTCACTTTCCTCCAACAACAACAACTCAAGCACCATCTCCCATTTCCCATCCAAACCATCACCCACTGCACCTTTCACATCATCGTCGTACTACCCAAGTGGTGCACCATCAATCAACCGTCTGCATCAGGAGCAGAAGCAGTTCCAGCAACAACAACTGCAACACTCTATGCAGCACCTGCACCAGCAGCAGATGTTCCACCAACAGCTGCCGTCCATGAGTCGCAGCTCCAGCTCAAGCGAGCTGTCCGTCCCCTGCCGTTCACCAGAGTTGCAGGCACCACTCAAGAAGAGGACTCTGACCCTCACTGAGTTTGCCGACAATGCACTCCTTCCCTTTGACTCTGACAAGGGATACTTTTGTAAATATTGTAAAAAGACATGGCCACAATCATCCTTCAAGAACAGCCAGCAATTCGGCGCACATTGCAGCAACTGTTCCAGAAAGCCAAGAGGCGAGAGTAAGTAATTCATGGAACATACCTATCGGCCACAATAATATGTCCAGTTATCTAACATATAACCTCCTCAATCCCCAGTCGAAGCCTTGATGTCCCTCAAGAAACTCACAAAGAGTGGAAGAGTATTGGAAGACGACGGAGCCGTACCTCTATGGGACACCAACAGCAACAGCAGCAGCAGCAGCAGTCAGAACCCACTGCTAGTCAGGCTCCTATCCATCGTTGAGAACCAGCTGCTAGAGCCCGAGGAACTATCATCGATCAAGGAAGAGATCAACGTATGTTATATAATCTTTTCTAAAGCCAAGCAACCAGTACTAACATCTAACTCTAGGGACTAAAGTCTGATATGTTGGAGAAGAAGAAGAGAAGAATCGACCAGTTGGAGTCCAACAAGAACAACATCAACAAGGAGCTGAACGAGATGCGTGCCAAGATCAACGAGTACATCACGAGCAATGAGCACACCAAGAGAGACTATATCGACACCATCAAGAAGGAGTATGACGACCGAGTGCACGACTCTGACACCCAATTCGGCGAGTCGCCATCGCACACCGTGCCAGCGACCAAGCACCACCTCACTCCGACCACAAAGCTCCCCATGAGTCCAGAGATCATTGACTCACCAACCAACAAGAGACCCAAGTACTATGTCGATGGCCAAGGCACACGTCATCACATTGACATGAGAGATATTCCAACTACGACTTTAGAATAAACAACTACAACCAACAAATAACTATCAATCATCATTCAAAGGGTGGAGAGAGTGATATATTTGATGACGAATGAATGAGATTATTACTAGATAATACATATACATTATATATAATAACTTCTTCCTTTATTTAGAGAAAGAAAGATTGATGTGTACAGGGGATCAATAAATAGATAGGTGTTATATATATGATCGATCAGTTCAAGACAGCACGTGTATGAGGCTCTGGAGGATTGATTTGGTCCACACTAGCACTGCGCTTGAAGGTCTTGACTCTGTATTCAGAGGCCAATGAGTGGTCTTCCAGACGCTTGGCACCAATTCTATCCAGAGGTTTCAGTGGGAATTGAGATGTATCCAACTGTGAAAAGGTTCGTAGTTCAAAGTAATACTTGGCATAACTGTAATGATGATGGTTAAGTTAGTTGGCTGGATGTACTATTATTCCGCAGTAGAGGACGGTCTAAACAACACTTACACACTAGCAGTTAAGCTAACATTGTACTGAATCAGTGCAAGGAACTGACGCTCTAAATTATTCAGGTCGGTGGCGGTCAGATTGTCAAACACGGGCAAGAAGTCTACGTTCCATACAGATTGGTCCTCCCAAACTTTGGACGCCAGTATCAGTGCAGACAGTACGATCCTTCTCCAGTTGGTCGAGCTGATTGTTGTCCCTGAGAATGTAATAATTCTCTCTATATATGCTAGACACATTATTGCACATTCAGAGTCCAACTGAGTAATAAATCTATATGTTAGTAATCATGGACATTGGATATCATCATCAACAACAAGAAACATACTCTTTCAGCTTTAAATATATCTCTAAGGAACTTATATATAGTATCAACTGTTGGTAGCATTTTAAAGTCCAACTTTCCTTTCTGTTGATGATTGACCAGGGTCAGACAGTTAGTATATCTCATTGTACCATTGATTGATTATAAATACATACAGTGATAGGATATTTCTCTTCACTGAATATCTCAAAGGTCTTTTGTGGTGAATGAGTTCCTCTCTCGATATGATATAGAAGTGCGTTTGCCATGCATTTGAGTATCTCATCATTGTCAGGAGTGGACAGAGTGCTCTTGATATAAAGGGATGAAGTTGAATTATGCTTGGCCCTCTGGAAGCCCTCCATGCGCATATGTTGTGGGATAGCCAGTGGTGTCTTGAATTGTGGACCGAGTCCGGACCTCTCAGTAGACAGTTGTCTTTGATGTTGTTTGGCCGGCTTGGTGAAGTAAATAGCATGTGAATCGTCCATAACAGAGTTTGAGTCTTGAGCAGAGAGAGTAAAGTCGCCGTCGGCCGAGATACTAATTTGTGAGTTGGAGTGTCGCTTCTGCTCAGTGAGAGGTTTCATCTCTGAAGAATTGATAAATGTGGTGGACAGTCGTTTGAAGAGTCCCAGACTGTTGTCGTGTCTATCTCGTCTATTGTTGCTACCGGCACTTCCACTGCCACTATCGCTACTGTCGTCGCTACTGCTGTCGTCACTACTACTGTCAACGCCCGAATGACTATTGATATTGGGACTACTGCTGTTGCCTGACAGTCGTACGCCCTTGAACTTTAACTGTGATGTGGAATGTGAAGTGTGTCTTCTTCTTTCTTTGATGTCGTCAATGTCACCGTTGGTTCCTTTCTTTGTCGAACAACAATTTCCCATCGGTTTATATTGTGTGTGTGTATATATAAATATATATAATATATAAATAAATAAGTGTGTAAGAGTTGGTTGGTTGGTTGGTTGGTAGGATTGACTTAATGTGTAGTTTACTATGTACAAAGTGATTCTATTGCTATTGATGTTGTAGGTATTGGTCAAGTAGTGTAGTAGTTAGTATTAATGTTATGACTTGAATTGAATGAATGTATGAACGATGATTTGATTGAATGATAATCAATCACTTTAAAGAGAGAGAGAATGTGTTACATTAACCAACAACCATCAACCAAAGCATTCCTTAAAAGTAATGTTTGGGTGGGTGTGGTTATTGTGTGTATGTATTTGTTTACATGTAATAAATATTTAAAGTGTGTATCTTCTTCGACACATAAATATAGAGAAGGAGTGGGGTGTGTGTGATTGTTTGGGGGTGTGTGAGAGTTGGGCCTCCTACTCTTGTGCCCCAGAGAGAAGGAGCGGTGGTGATTGACACAGCACAGTGTTTGAATTGCAACTTGAAGTTGGTGGTGGTGATGATGTTATTTACTTGAAGCCTCACTGCTGATGTAATGTAAATATTTAAATAAATGTGATTGATTTGTATTGACGATGAGTGTGTGTGTGCAACCAGTTATTCATTCAGATGTTGATGATTGATCGCTTCTAGTTGGGTGCAATGGCAATATATTATGAGACACAATGCCAAGAGATTAAACACAATTAATCGAGGTGATGCATTGCATGAACTAAGTATCTGTTTGTGCTGCTGCTGATGCTGTGATTGTGATTTAATTATTTATCCCTACCATTCACAGTTATAATTATTAGTACAAAATAATAATATAATTATATATATTTGCGTGTTGTGTGTCTCTTTGGTTATCTGTCTATTGAATTTACTACTAGGTTATCATTTACATTGATGTGATAGGGTTGTAGATTGAGCCACACACATCATCCCAGGCAATTCCTTACATCAGCCTAGCACCAACTGTGTCTGACACCCCTCGAAACCTAAGCAAACGACCCCCTAGATTGTCACCCATAGCATCCATGGCGTCTTTCAGGTAATGGTGACCTTTTTTTGTGAAGCAAGGAATTATTATTGTTTGATTGTTTACCCCCATCTTTCGTTTCAAATAACTTCATGATGGCAACTTTGTATTACGAACATTCAAAATGCTGTTGGGCTAAAGGACAACTGTATCCAAAGACTCTGTATCTTATGATCAACAGGATACCACGTGCAGTAATGTTATTTTCTTATCTGTAATCAAATGTTATCGAGAAGAAGTGGACAATAGCAACGTTAGCCGCCTAGATATTTGAATAGAATGGTTAAAGATGAAGGACAAAGATGGATGGATGAAGAAATGATGGTGGTGTGTTCAATCGTCTCTGATCTACGGATCTACCTTGCAGCAGTGTATGACAATGTATTATTATATATCTTGTAGCTTAGTAGAGATACACTGCAGATGAAGTAATCGCAATGATCGCCTGTCGTCTCGGTCTGTACCGAACAATCTACACTATCAACACCAAAGAGTTGTAAGTACATAAGAATATGATGTAAGTGTCGCTGGGTCATCCTCGAGAGTCCTTCCATTGGAAGTTCAGCTTTGCCTGGACAGATACTCTGAACATTACGCCTGTTATCGGGAGGGTGTCAACATTACAAACATGTCAGAAAGAGGGCGATCACCCATATTGTCATTAAAACAATAACTCTGCATTATCATTAGTAGGGCCATAAATAACAAAAGATCGGCCCATTCGGAAGGGAGACCATGATGGATCAATACACAATCGTGTGGTGGTTCCATATCCGAGCTTTGTTTTATGTGTCCTGCGACGTCCACATCCATCAGATATGTTGGATAGATATTTTTTCAAACATCAATATCCCTGACGTCACTAAAGGTAGTATTAGGCCTTGATCAATTATGAAACCATTCATCAACATTATCCAATTCATACATACACATACAATGTCCAGATCATACAGTTTATTATCATTATTGTTGATCATTCTGGTCATTGCTATTTCACAATGCAATGGTATGGAATGGAACATTCATCCTACAATTCCAAAGGCATATAGTTAACCCGATCAATCAATCAAACAGGAATTAACTTTGCAATAACCCAAGCTAATTACTATGGAACGACAGTGTTGATTGATGGTGATAACTTTGACAAGATCAACATCCCACCAGATGTAATCACCTTTGTCGGCATGAACTGCGTCAAACCTGTCAGAAACTCAATCAACAGAGTGGAGTGTGAACTTCAGCAACCATACACTCAACCAACAATCACATTCCAGATGATGGTCAATGGTACACTCGCCAGTGGTAACGGCACATTCACACTCACCAACCCCTACATCTTTGTGGACACTTTAACACCCAATGTCGTGTCAATGAATGGTAACACCAAAATCACTCTGACCGGATCGTTCTTGGGCAATGCCAGCTCAATGGGTACCACGGTCACGTTGAAGAACGACTCCTACTCAATTGATTGTCTGGACGTCCAGTACATTACCGACAGTGTAAAGATCTCTTGCACTACAGGTGTGCCAGAGAGCGAGGCAAGTCTCTCAGTCGAGGTCTCCAATTCCGAAACTGGATATACCCAGTTCCCAAATGATAAAGTGGCTGTACAGTTTAGAGGTAAGTCCATTCCAATCATTCCAAGCAATTAATTAGTCTAACCACGTTCGCTCACTCTATCATTTAATTTATAGCATTCTCTATATCAACTGTTGAACAAAACAATGATACAGTCACTATCCATGGCAATTACTTTGATGCCTATGCTGGTGCATTAGAGGTTACAGTTGGCAAAGGAAAGACGAAAAATCTATTATACAGTAGAACACAATGTATTTTTACAATTCCTCCAACAATGACCAATGGTGTCTTGATATTAACAGACACTACACCTGGATCAAGCCTAGTCTCACAGATTGGTGTAATATGGAGTAAGTAATACATTAAACCATGATGATGATGGCTTCAATCACTAACCTTGGTATCATCACCACGATAACATAATTATCAAACAGAACCCATTATCAGGAGCTTCAATACAACACCTGGTAATTTCACATTAAAGGAAGCAGACAAAATGACGATTGTAACACAGATGATTGAGAATGCTGACTTTGTCACACTGTCAATCGGTGGCCAAATGATCAATAACATGTCATTCTCCAATCCATTGACTGTGGAACTTCCTCAGCTCGTTGGAACTGTCAGGATTGATCTGATCGTCTACTCTGGTAACTCATCATTCCGCTACACGTACCCGCAACCCCAACTCTTGGGTATCTCGTCGTCCACTTTGAATGACATTGCCACAATTGTTATTCAGGGCAAATATCTCTACCAATCTATTGCGCCTACTCAAGTACCAGTGATCAGTGGAATCGTTGACAAGCCATTGGCTTTTCAGGTGCTGCCCGAAACCACCTACTTCTACCTCAAAATGGATCTGCCCCAAAGTGCTCGCTCAGGTGCATTCAATATCTCGATTGGTGGCCAACAGAGCAAAAGCACGACCAGCCTCATACCCTCATTATCCTCAATATCCTCGCCTCCAACTGGTGGTGGCATCATAACAATCACTGGATACTACCTCTCACCAACATCGTTCGACAATAACAATATATTGGATATCACGATCGATGGCAAGGCTTGTACCAATCTGACGATGGTCGGTACATCATTCGCTCCTTACACCCTCACCTGTCTTGCACCAGCGGGACGAGGTGTTGCCACACTACATGCCAATAACTTGATGGCCGTCAAGAACTTTACCTATCAGTCCACGTCAATCACATCTGTAACATCAACCGTATTCAATCAGCCTGGTGATGTCACCATCTCTGGAACAAACTTTGCCGGCAACAACTTGGCCGTGACAATTGGATACGTGCCATGCACCAATCCAGTTGTTAATGTCGACTACACTCAGATTGTTTGCAACTTTGCCTCAAACGTGAAAGTGCCACTGGTCGTAATAGTATCGGGAGTGCCTGAGAAATACCTCTCATTGCCAGTGACCATCTCGATTGGTGGTCAGGATGTCATTACCGAGTTCAAGTTCATTTACAGCGCCAACTCTGGAACATGCGCCACACCTTGTGGTAACTTTGGAACGTGTGTCAGTGGCGAGTGCCAGTGCCTGGAAGGATACACAGGTGCCAACTGCACCATAGCAGTTAGTAATGGTGTCGATGTACCATTGCCATCACCCGACTCCACGACCGTCGTTCTTGGATCATCTTCCAATAATGTAGAGTTCAATGTCGCCATTGCTGGAATCCGTGAGATGGACGCCACCAATGGCACCATAATCAAGTATGTCAACATACGCGACACACTTTGGAACATTGTCAGTACCAGCTCGGACAGTGCCAACAACACCTATTATGTCTACAACACATCTTTGCCAAATATCTCTGGCTTTGTGATCACAACCGAGATTGCAGTGTTTGTCAATGAACACTCAGTCAACTTTGAAGGAGACACATTCAATGTGCCAAAGAACTCGATCAAGTACAAGATCACTCTGTCCAAGTGGCCATTCGTCACCATGAACAACTACCTTCAGGTGCTATTCCAATCAAGTGCTGGTGCGCAGTCCATTTGTGATGGTGAGCGGTTGGTGAATGCCAAGGTTGGCGACTCATCGATCAATGAGAAGAACTCACTCAGACAGATGGAGATCTATCAAGGCAGTGGTCTACTTCGTGCATTCTACTCTGATAGACTGTTAGTCGACAATCGAGTGACATACAGTCTGGTAGAAACAGTCAAACCAAACGATCCCTCGATGGCCGGACTGAATAGCAACGGCTCACAAGTTCTAGCGGTGCTAACATCGGTGAATGTGCCATCATTCGCAGAGAGTGCTGTGATTGATCCAAACTTTGCCTCTCTGTTGTTGACTGACGACAATAAGAGTGAGTGTGGAGGTGACAAAGAGAGGAAATGGTTGATTCCAGTCGTTGTAGTAGTGTCAGTGGTTGGTGCAGCCATCATCATTGTTGCTGCAATCATTATTATCAAGAAGAACCACATCAACTTGATGCGTGTCAATATTAAACTTAGAGAGCTGCGAGGAAAGCAGTAGTCACAACATCATATGTTAGCGGAAGGTTATAATAACCATAAATAAGAGTTTACTTAAAATCAATGGTTGATTGCTTCCTTGCAGTGCCAATGTCACAAGAGTTGACCTTGGTGGCGAATCGAAGTGAGCTATATTTCGTTTGAGTGTGGACATGATTGCCAGATGTGTCAGTGTTTTGTCTCGTCGCCAATCTCAAGAGTACCACTACTACTACTTACCAAAGAGTCTCCTGAACGTCTGTGGCCTCTGGTGATATATTCACAAACATAAGTGTCTTGGAGCTGGCGGCACCAAGTGTACCCTGCAGAAGGTAGGTGAGCTTGGAGTTGCGATAGGGCACATGCTTGTCCTTGTTGGCCAGCGCTGTGATCACATCGGACAGACAGCTCAATGACTTGTTGATGGCCATAGTTTCCTTTAGACGATCGCCCGATGCTCCACTCTTGGACACTCGCTCTGATCCAGCCAGGTCTACAAGATTGAGTGTACCGGATGTGTTTTCTCCAGTCACGGCATTGTGACCCTGCAGTCGCAATTGGAACACGCTGTGTGATCGAGATGACCGATCGTTGCACAATGTCTTGGCAACGGCCCTGTTCCTAGAGGCGATTGACAGGAGCGTATGTATCTCCTCTGGCTGACGCACTCTGACCACCCGCAAGTTGGTGACAATTGTGTTGGCGCCATCGTGTCTGATCTCGTGCAATTGTTGTTGTGAATTGTTGGTCAATAAGTCATTGATAGACTCATTGTATATCTCTAAGAAGAAGACGTCCATGTCAAAGACCCAACCCTTTGGTTTGAGTGCCTCGGATGTACTGAATATTTGCTCGACGGTCCTTGGAATCATTCCACGCTGTGCCGATGTGTTTCCACCCTCCATCGTATAGGTCTTACCCGATCCAGTCTGACCATAGGTGAAAATACATGTTGAGTACCCATCCAAGGCACTCTGCACGAGCTGTGAGATCTCCTCAAACACCTCCTCTTGGCATGCTCTTGCTCCAAACACTCGATCGAATGAGAAACTGTTTGTCTTTGTTTTGCTATCGCCAGTCAAAGTTTGTGTCTTCATTGGATGGTATTAGTATTGATCTGATTGATTGACCGCACTGCATTACTAACGACACTTACGAGTGTGTTTACATTCAATGTAGTGTCGCCAATTGTTTCAAATATGTCCTCACGCTGCTGCTGCTGACTCTCGGACATGCCTCCAAGACTTGGACGAAGACGACAAAACACTCGGATGTTTCCTCGCAACTCTTGGATGGTGTTGTGCAACTTCTTACGCAATTGCTCATCTTTGATACTCTTGTTTGTGAGCTCGGCAATGATCTGGTCCCTGGCAATGAGCTCCTGCCTCAGACTGGCGGCATCGTCCTCAAACTGAGCGGCAAAGGCGTCCTTCTGCTCCATCAGTGAGGTCAGATGGCAGACCTTATCCTCAAACGAACGAACAATATTGGCCACGTTCTCTTTGAGTGAAAGACGCTCCTGTTGGAATGAGTCCAGCACTTCCAGACTCTCATTGTACTTGTGCATCAGTCCAGTATTCTCTGACTTGAGGTTTTCCACCGTATTGTTCAGTCTCTCAATAGTGGCCTGTAGTCTCTCAACCTCCTTGGACTTCTCCTCATAGTCCAACTGTGTCTTTATGTCTGGGAGGGGCAATGTTACTGGGATGATGTGAAGAGTTAGTAAATGCAATCATGGCAATCATTGGCCTTTCTTCAAGTGCATATATATACTCTTTGGCAACTTTAGTGGTCTATCATCGACCACCATGTTCTGGTTGCGCAGGTCCTTCTTCATACCATCAGCAAACATGGACAGATGTTGTATCCTTCCCTTGATATCATCATGCTCAGGGTACTTGCTGAGTATAGATTTTCCGGTCACACTGTTGTTGCAGTTCAAGGTGCTGTTGTTGTTGTTGTTGTTGTTGATGTTACTACGTGTACTACTAGGAACAGGACTTTTTGGCTGATGAGACATGGCAGTGCTAGCGGCTGATGATGGTGGCTGTACGTATGATCTCAAAAGACTACCATTGAATCGATGTGAACTAAGCACAGGTGTATCAAACGCAACGTCGCTGAACGAGTATGATGAGGTAGATGTTGACATGAGTTGTGATGCAGTGAGCTCCTGCTGTTCCTCTTCCTGAAATGGCACAGGACTGTCTACCATCGATGAGCTTGTATTTCTAGTCGTCGTATTATGACTGCTACTAACTGGCGCATACTATATATAGTGTGTATTAGTAATGTATGATGATCGATCAGTATAGTTTGATGATAATGCTCTGAGCACCTACCTTTGGAATGTTCCTCTTGTTGTTGTTGTTCTGAAGGGAGGCCAAGTGAAGAGGACTGCCATCAGAGGCAATGGAGTTGGTTATCTCCTTGAATGGTGATCTAGGTATAGACATGTTGTATATTTATGTAAGTCTGTTGTGTTGTGTTGTGTTGTTGTCTCAATGTGTAATGTAATGTTTCAATGATACATGATCCAATCAACAGAAAATTTCCGTTAGAATTGAGCGCCATTTTTTAAATTCTTTTTGTAACACTCAGCCAATCTATCCATCAATTAGGTTTAGGAATGATTCCTAATTACCCAAAAATTTATTAGTGATTGTGTAGATACACTGACATTACAAACCTTATTGATATCAGCATCACAATAAGACATACACTGGTGTATCGATAGTGATTTTGATTGTCCACTATCCTATGGATGACTTCTTCTTCTTGGGGACTTTTAGGGAATTCATTCGTTTGGTTTGCCTTTTCATTATAAACAGCAGACAACAACTACAATAACAATACAGATAAATGACCTTTGTACTATCAGGTTGGAGCTGGTATAAGGGGTGCTTGCAATCGGCGCCCCTCACCACTAAATGTCTCACTAGTGGAGGTTAGTCAATCATCAATGAGACAGACAGACAGACAGACAGACAGACATATGATGGCTGACCAATCACAATGATGATAATGTCTTCAAAGTTATCTTTGGTATAGGTGATAGGTTAGCTCAACGCTTCGAAGGAAAAACTACTTGGAATCATAACAGGACATTAATGATGTCCACTGTTGGCATGCTCTGCATCTCTCCTCAGATACATTTGTACGATCGATTAATCAATCATTCAATTTCACACTACCATCACTGACTGATTGACACTAGTTGGTTCAAGTTCCTTGACACTACCATACCTGGCACCTCAAACCCCAGGATCCTAGCCAAGCTTGCCTTGGACCAGCTGTTGTTCTGTCCTTATATCATAGCGTGCAACTTTGGCGCAGTCAACCTCTTCAAGAACAAAGGACACTTTGACATGGAGGCCTACCAGTACAAGTTGAACAACGAGTTGTTTGCATCACTGAAACAAGCATGGATGATATGGCCACTGACCAACTTTGTACTCTTCAAGTACGTACCCATCGACTACAGACTGCTGATATCAAACTTTGTCAGTGTCTATTGGAATGGCTATCTATCGATCATTGGCAATAGAGAGACGACCAACAAACACGACGTGGTGTTGGTTGAACCTACAACGACAAAGCCACATACAGATTGACCATCAAATATAAAGATAGATAATAGTAGTTGTAGGCCTTTTCAATTTATTAGTGGGAGGGTAGAAGGTGATTTAGTTCGATCTGAGTATGTCCGCACTCGCATCTTGGCGAATCAATGAATGGGTTTGAAGGGGAGGAGGGGAGGTAGGTAGGTAGGTACAGGGTATGGCCATTGGTATTACATTTGTTAATAATAATAAAGATAGGTATGTTGAATGGATGTTGAAGGTCACCAGTGTTGCAGATGTTGATCAATGTTGGTGGTATTATACATGTTTGTTAGTGATTGGTGAGTGGTGTGATCATTGTAGTACATCGCGTCGATAGTTCGTTTGGGTGACATTGTAGAGGATTTGGGTGAGATTGGTTGATGATCGTCCAGTGGAGATGACATTGATGATGTTGGCGATGTGGATTGATTACTGTCATTGGAGTGTTCGGGACTGATGATCTGATGTTGTTGATGGTGATGGTGTGAGCTTGATAATGTGGTGTGTGGCACCATGCTGCCACTGCCACTGCCAATGCCAATGTGCTCGTAAGTGAATGCCAGATGGCTCTTGTCAACGCCGCTGAGGAAGTGGTCGTGGCTACCTTCTTCCAGATCGACGTCCAGGAAGCTGGTGGGGACGGGTGGCGACATGTGAATGTCGAGTGACTCGGATATTGAGTGCAGTTGGGGTGGTGCGGGGATGGGGGAGTGCAGGTGTGGCGAGAACATCACGCCAGACGATGTCGATAGTCCAATTGGTGGTGATATATCTGTAGTGGATGTGTTGAGTTGTTGTTGTTGTTGTTGCTGTTGCATTGGATATGGTTGGATGGGTTGGTATCGCGGAGTAGTCATTGATGAGGACGTCAGACTGGGCGAGGGTGGAACGCTGGTACATGGAGGCAAGGGGATACTGGCATTGTTGGGGTCAGCCAGCATCAGTAGCTTGAAGGCATGGAAGTTGATGAGCTTCTTTCTAAAGGTCTCGGCACTGACATTTGTGTCGTACTCGGGCAGACGGAAAAAGGTGGTGCTGTCACTGGAGAGCTCGGCAAACGACTGAGACAGCTCCTTCTTGGTGCTGTCGTTCAACGTGCTGTTTATCACACCCAACAGCGCCTTGATGCTGTCCTCGATTGAGGGACGACTGTCCTCATTGGGCACGAGTGTCTCTTTGAGTTGCTTGACAAAGTCAGGGTTGGCAAGCACACTGGCCATGCTCTGTGACTGTGACAATGACGTCGACGACGAAGAGGATGTTGGCGAGGGAGAACGTACCCGCGATGGCGGCAGACCATCGGTCGAGTCCTGCAGGTCAAACTTGGACATTCCAGCGGTCAAAAGTGATGTGGTGGATTGGTTGAGAGGTGAGAACAGGTGGCTTGGGGATGGTGCCGTGGCCGACTGGAACAACGGTGACTGTGCCAACGTGAGTCCCGAAAGGACGGGTGTGAGCAACGTATGTGGAGGACGCGACATTGAGTAAAGCTTGGGGCTGGGCGCTGGTGACTGAGCGTCCTTTGATGCCTTGATCTGGACGTTCTTCTTTGATCTTGTTGGTTTGATTAGTGAAGATGATGATGGTGATGTGTTGTTTGTGGATTGATCTGTTGATGTTGATGTTGTTGTTGTTGTCGATTCGCTGTCGACACCTTCAATATTGAACAGTCCACTATTGTCAGAGGTGTCAGTGGAGCTGGCCAGTGGATTGGCTGTGCTCTCATTGAACACCTGAGGCAAGAGACCATTCTCTGAGCGATCCACAAAGCTTGACGATGCAGGTGATATCTCAGAGAGCAATGACGAGGAACTATTGAACGCCGTACACTGTTTCTTCAATATAGGCATACTGTTGGACTTTTTGCTGGACTTTAAAGAGTTTGGACTGCTACTACCACCCTCTGCCGCTGCCGCCAACACATTCTCTGTTGATGTATTCTTCTTGCTCGCCTTCTTTCTTGGTTTGGCTATATTTTAAAATATAATAATAATTAATTAAATAAATAAATTAATTAAATAACTTAATTGCGTTACTTACCTTGCTTACGAGGGCTTCCAGATACTGGTGGCACATTGCCACTGCTAAAGATACTGGGGGATTGCTGGGACTGAGCAAACACCTCCAGGAATGTGTTGGCTCCTGGAGACATGGCAGATAGACTGCTGGGGATGGGTGGGATTGGCGAGTTGGTATGGTGGTCACCAAGGGACGACGCCAGTGTGGGTGAAGCCAGTCCGAATGGTGCCATATTGTTTGCAGCTGGAATATTTACAAAGTGATGCGTTGATGTGGCGCTTGCTGCTGGAGATGAGGGTGTGTTTGATTGATAGAACAAGTGTGATGTGGAGTTTGGTGTCGACTGTGTGGATGATGACAATCCAGTTTGATTATTATTATTGTTGTTGGTCACCATTGTTGGTGACTGAGGTGATTGAGGTGGAAAGAATCCAACCATATATTGTTGTTGTTGTTGTTGATTGATGTTTTGGTGATGGTGTTGTTGGTTAAGGAAGCCTAAGTATTGGTCAGGCTTTGTGTCTTTACACTAATGTGAATGGTATGGTTAGTTGGTCACCCAAATATGATTGAGATCCAAGGATTGTGAAAGAATCTTACATGATTGGCCTGTAGGTCATCATATGATACATTGATATGGTTTGCCATGATGTGGCCAGCCACAACATTTCCTGGATGGAATCCATTGGTGGTGTAATATGGACTGCCGCCGCCGCTGCTGCCTCCACTGACAGGTTGTTGTTGCTGTTGTAAAAATTGATGATGTTGTTGAGGTTGGTGGTGTTGAAGGGTCTGTGACGTGCCTGGTTGAGGCGTGAAGACCATGCTTGTGAGCTCGTGGTCCGAGCCATAGGACTGACTGTCGTTCAGGAAGCTAGTGTCATCATCCAGACCACTCCCGTACATGCTGTAGAGCTTGGTACTGAGGAAGGGCGACGTTGAGTCTGATGGATCACCGATGTCCATTGTGGTGTGCTTGGCAGATATATATTATATTTTAGGAGTCGCTGTGGTATGAGCTGGTAACAGCTAACAAGCGTGGACAACACAAATTTGAGGGAAGGTGGTGGTGTGGCTTAGCCAAAGTAAACTATTGTTATTGTTGTTGGTATTACTACTACTACTATTGTGATTGAATGAGTGTGTATGTATTAATAAATAGGGAGGAAGTGATTGGTGGTGGACGTGAAAATTGATGGTGTTGTGTGTTTGATTGTTGTGTTGGTTGGGTCAATTGATTGATTGATTGATTGACAGACAGAGACACAATCAATGTTAGATAACACAACAATTAATAAGAGGAGGACCTAATTGCAATTAATTAAAAAATGCTCCTCACTGTCTCTATCCATCATCCATCTAACTCTCCCTCTCTCTCACTACCACTCAATCATCATTCACTCACACAACACTCAATCAATTCCAAACCACACCACAACACAAAAATACAATACACAATAGGGCTCTGGTACAAGGTGGACCTACCCTTGAGAAGACATGTTTGGGGTTAAGACTGCATAACGACAAACACACATGGGGGCTCGCGACCAGATCACGCAGATGTTCCCACAACAAAAACAAACAGCCCAAAAACACTCAAAAGTGATTAAATTCAATTTGGAAAAATTATGTGATGTTTCTCCAAAGGACTATTTGATGCGGACCTGAGTGGTCCTAAAAAAAGACACTGGCAGTTGAAGCACATGCCTGAGCTGATAGCCTCAGTCCTGGATAGCCTAGCCCAACCTGTCCATATGATCAATCGATCCCATGATCAACCAATCAAAGTCCAGGCCAAATCAACGGAGGCGTTTCAGTGCATCGTAGTGGTGCTAGATAGATAGATTGGATGGATGGATGGAAGTGCCACAGTTGGTTATCTACAACTATGACAATATTGGGTGTTTATGTTTGTATGTTGTTACAGTATTATTATCATTATTATACATTGTCAGCAGTTGAATTGTTTGATCCGAGATATATTATTGGCTCTACTGATGCACCAACATTGACACCACTGTTCATAGAGTCCGTCCGACTGTTCTGGGCAGAGTATGAAGTCGTCGTCTCGAGATCAACCGTCATGCTACTGGAGCTTTCCATGTTGGACGAGTGATCGTACTTCTTTGACAGGTCCACTGACATTCCATTGGAGTTCTCCTCGGTGGAGTTACCCGTGGAGATGGCATTGCGCGTCCTTCTGAATAGGATATAGTTGAGCAGACTGCTACGATCGGCCATAATCACCATGACCACGATCATTTGGCCAACATCCACAAACATTGTCATAAAGGTCTCGAGTGGGAAGAAGCGATACTCCTTCTCCAGCACATAGTTGAATATAATGTCATGTGCGACAATTATCGTTACAGAGATGGCGGCGGTCCAGAGCAACACTTTGGTCTTGAAGATGATCCTGTCAAAGTGCTTCATCTTGTTCTTCTTTTGCGACGTCTTCATTCCCTGTACAAACTTGATGCCATTGAACAGGATCCAAACCAACAGGGCGCCAAAGAATGAAAAGAATCCAATAGCCTCCAACAACGTCTCGTCTCGCGTCAGACATACAATCTGAACAGGAATTTGCCAACAGAAAAACAGTGATACCAAAGAATAAGTTACTAACCATGTTCGCTTCATGGCTCCAAATCTAACTTCATCACTAATAAAGAATGTATATAATAGTTGGATCCTGTATTATACATTTGTTAGAATAATAATAATAATAATAAGTTGATTAGATGACATACCAGAATCCACATATGAATGTCCATGCAGCCATTGTGAATGTAACACCCAATGCAAAGAAGAAGTAATAAAGACTTCCAACCTTGTAATCATAAGGATATTTATATCTTAATGAATCACCTATTACTCTACCTAAAGGTTATAGAGGAACACTGATTGTTAGTTTGATGTTTGATCACGAGTAGTTATATATAAATAACCAACTTACATGCACAGAATAAAGTCATAGACAGGAATGTAAAGAATCTTGTGTTGACGGAGCGCTTCCTGACAACGACTTCTAATTCAAACGCTGTCTGTACTGAATTCATTATAAAGAACATTATATATATTATTATACGTATACCCCAGAATGTATACATCAACTTGTCTGTGGCCACCGATCCAGTGAACGTCGAATCCGACGAGGTCGTTGTATTGGTGATGGCCATGTAAGTCATCTTGTTTTGATTTATCTATCTATCTATCTATCTATCTATTTTTATATCTGTTGTCTCTAATTTATTTTAATTAATAAATTAATATTATCGATCAAACTTTGGATCGTCGGCGTGATTGTTATTTGTTTGATTAAGAATTGTGAATAATGAATGATGATGTGTTATTGCTTTGCTGACATTGTGTTTGTTGATAAGGAATGAGATCACTCAGACAAGGACGCATGGCGTGTCGGCTGAGGATGCATTGTGAGGTCATGTGAGTTTCTGAGCATGTATCAAAGAATGTCTGTCTTCCTCCCCTACCTATCTATCACCATTGGGCATGTATTTAGATTGGGTGTTTGTAGTGCCAATGCCCACAGTTAGTTCAAGAACACACACGCACACTCCATTTCGACATTCTCCCGAGCCATAAACCACCGACATCTTGTATCGGGGAACACATAGAAACTTGTTTAATACCCCCCACTTGTGGGTACACCAAAAAAGATCTAGTTGTCGTTGTTGCCAACACAACACCCTCTACCAACCTTTCATCCTACCTACCTCAACTAACACACACATTTACCACACTCTCTTACATCACAAACAATAAACACAACAGTAATCAGCTGATCGGAATGAACGGTTGATCTTGTAGAGCAATGGATTGGATTGGGTCAGACAGACTTTCACGTGGTAAGCAACAGTTAATTTCTTGTGGGGGTGACCAGCGGCAGAGGTTTGCCAACTACCCCTTCCCAGTGCGGTCATAGGGTGGTATTGTTGACAACACATTGGATCATTCGGGACGAGGAGTAATGTATTTATAGACTTTCATCTTTCTCAAGTAGTAATTCATATTGTTATTTGGGATAGGTGATGGGCGTGGATTGGTGGATGTTTCATACCCAATGTCTCTTAGTTTGGTACTGGCGGCAACAGTTGCAATCTTTGATGTGGCGCTACATCATCTTTGATAGCGATTTAAGGGAAACTTATTATTAATAATATTATTTGTTCGTTTATTGTTTGATGGAAATGTGGGAGTTGGTGGAGTGGTGTCTAAGGGATAAGCAATTGCAATTCTTTGTACATAGATGTGATATATTGATGTAGAGAGGTAGTCTCCTAGTGATGGTTGAAGCGCATTGGTGTTTGAAGGCCATAGTGATGTAGTTCGTAGTCCTTCTTGGTGGCCGATGTGTTGTTGGTGTTGACCATGTTGTTATTATGGTAGTTGTTGTTGGACAACAGCATATGTTGGTGTTGTTGCTGCTGCTGTTGTTGGATCTGGTGGTGCTGCTGACTATCAGTTGAGTAGTTGTTCAACATGAATGATTGCTGCTGCTGTTGGTGATGATGATGATTATGATGATGATGTTGGAGTTGATGGATGATGTGCGATGGACTCTCTGGCGCCTGCTGCTCACTGACCACGTGTTGGTTTGGTAGTGGAGTAGTAGTAATAGTAGAGACTGAACCGCTGGAATGAACCGTACAGTAGTGTCTCTGCTGGTTGGCAATCATCTGGAACTCACCCATCTGCTGTGGCGACATGTGAGCACTGTGGTCGGCAATCTTTCGTACGACGGCCAACATCTTGTCATCGGCGTACACCGAGACGACGATCCTGCTCTGGCAGCCACACTTCTTTGACACGACCTTCTTGCGGTTGAGTGAGTCCTTGTCGTCCGAGTCGGGTCGTCTCTTTGGGAAGCCAGCACGGGAGCACACGTACTTTTGAGTCCACAACAGCTCGCGCTTGGTCCTGCGCAGACCATTCCTTGGTCTCTCGTACTCGGCCTTGAGGTTGAGCGTCTTGCGGTCAGCATGAGCGCCAATGACCTTGCCTCCACTCTTGATGTACGAGACACCAACCATCTTGCCCTCGGCATCGATCCAGTCCTCAAAGTGATCCAAGGGTACGTTGAACTCCTCGCACTCTAGCGACTGGTCTGGGACCCTGGTGGTTTCAACTGGTCTGCTGACGTTTCTGTGTAGGCCCGCCTGGCAGTTGCACATTGGTGACGAGGGTATGTCGTACTGGGACGAGGACAGAGTTGGTGTTGCTGGCAACGAGGCACTGGCCGTCAGGAGAAGGGGCAACGAGATTGGATGCTGGACACCATGGTAGTTGGGCGAGGATGGCGCACTGATGTGATGATGGTGTTGGTGATGGTGATGGTGGCTATGGGGAGATGAGGCACTGCCATACGAGGTGGTCGTCTGGGGAGACACAAATGAGTTGTCTTGTGGGCTGTGTGGACGCATCACTGGCGATGAGTCGTATTGGTATTGGTGCTGGCAGTGGCTGGCAGGAGTTGATGGTGGTGTGATTTGAGCACTGTTGCTGGAGGACACATCACTGGTCGAGGAGGACATGCGTGGGGACACCGGGGTGAAGGTGTTGGAGGCCACATTGGCGTCGCGTTCAGTGTTCGAGACGTATTGTGGCTGGGCAAACGTGGGGCAGGCAACCTCAAACTTTAGCCTCTTGGATTCGGCGGTAGCAGTAGTCTGTGGATAGGGGAGTGTGTGATGGTAGCTCTGGGCATAGTCCAAAGGAGAGGGTGGCACCTTGAGTGAGGTCTTCCTCCTGGACTCACGGTCCACATCATCGGCAATACTCAACTGTTGTGAGGAGTATCCCTGGGACGATGCAATGTAGGAGGTCGTTGGAGAGAGCAATGGCGACGAGTCTGGCGTGAAGTGGTTGGCCTGGACTGGATTATAGTTGAACTGGGGTAGATGTGGAAGCAATTGTTGTTGTTGCTGTTGTGGTTGTTGTTGGATAGGTTGTTGTTGTTGTTGTTGTTGAGTATTTACAATGATATTGTTAGAGTCAGGGGAGGATGGTGCAGAGGACAACGAGGATTGCTGTGCAATATCTTCCCAACTTTGGCTCCTTTGGAATTGGACCAGCTCATGTGAGGTCTGGAACTGAGGCCACGAGATAGACAGCTGCTGATGTTGTTGTTGCTGCTGCAGCTGCTGTGGATGATATGGCGAATGGTTATAGTTGTTGTTATTGCCATGGACTTGTGGATTGATGAGCGATGGGATGTTTGGAAGTTGGACAGGTTGCTGTATGTGTGTGTGTGTTAGTATAAGATGGATGGATGGAGTACACCATAAAGACCAAACATACCTTAAGGTCCAACTGCGAGGAAGAGTCAACACCAAATCCATTGGCACTATTCCAGTTGGCATATGGCAACACGGATGTGTAGGACGTCTTGTTGGATGTTGTCACACTCTTTGAATGTTGTTGAGTGTCATCCTTCAAAAGTGTGTTGTTGTTGGTTTGTTGTTGATTAAGTTGTTGTTGTGGTTGTTGTGCATACTTTCCACCAGAGTAGTTGATGGTAGGTGATTGATTACTAGTATCCACTGGACCCATTGTTGATTGATTGATTGATTAATAGATAGATAGATAATTGATTGATTGATTGATTAATTAAATAGTATATAAATATTATATAAATATAAGGCTATGTACTAAGGTTGTTGTTGTTGTTGCTATGTATAAGGTGTAGGTATGTATAAGGGGGTGTAATAGAGCTATAGCTGGATAACTCTTTGAATCAGAATAGATGCACACAAAGACTCAGAGGTGATTGTGTGTTGAACCAAGTTGCGGGTATGTCTTCCGTAGAGGGTAAATATGTTGGATGAGATAGGTTAACCTTTATAAAGAGAGTGAAAGAGATGGAGAGAGATGGAGAGAAAGAGAGATATGTTAGTACGTGATCATCATTAGCATCATCTTAAGAGTAACAACGATATGATGAGTGTAGATTATAGATGGTGATTGACATATTGGATGATGATGATGATGAGGGTCGTTGTAAACATTATAATGGTTACTACATACTAGTATTGCTACATATTAATAAGATCTTTAATATATATGTTAAATGTGCACAAAGAGTGTTGACCAATTGTTTACACAATGACTTGATGAGTTGATGTCGACTAAACGAAGGCAAAGAAAGCCAACTCTCTAAAACCAAACATCAAAACAACGCACAAATAGTGCAAAGGAAAGAGTAGTTCACACGCACCAACGGGCGATGACTAACTTTAGTGAGTGAGAGAGTGAGAGCGAGCCATCGGCATGAAAACCTGGGTCAAAGTGAGTGATGTTGGTTGGTTTGGTGCTGAAAAATAAAATAAATATAAAAACGAACAAAATAGTCATGTGAGATCACAAGGGGTTGATTGGGAACGCAGGAGGAGCTTTGTGTGTTTTAAGTCCCTGATGGGTCCATAATCGATTCGCGGTGGTGGTTGTGTGTGGAGAAGGGTATGAACTTACTTGGTCAACAATGGACTGACTGACTAGTGACTAATTGATGATGTGTTAAGATGATGGGTGTGTATCTGTAGTGTTACTGTGGCACATGATCGTGTTAGTGTCGGTAACATCAGCCAGCCATCCAGTCGTGATTTAGTATGGCCATACTACCATTGCCGACGTCAGTAGTGGACCACTACTACAAACATACTTACTTGAACTGGAAAGGAAATCAAAGTCTAATAGTAGATTGGTATTAGACTGGTGAAGCGGATGACGCAAGATTTGTACCTTGTTGTTGAGTTGGATCGATGGATGATGTGGTTGGTTGTGATTGAAGATTGAAATGGATCGGTGTAGTGAGAGGTTATTTACAAAGATGACTATAAACAATAAGGCAAATGTGTCTATTTACAAACTACTGATTGATTGCAGCAGTGATGCCAGTGTGTTTATATGTGTGTTGGATAGATAGGTATGTATAACAACGAGTGGTAAACAATAAAGTGAAGTTGACTTGACTGACTGATTAGTTGATGATGATGATCATTTGGTGATCTGATCGTCAAGTGTTAAATAGTCAATCATTGACTATGATATTATTATTAACATCACCTACTATTATTATTATTATTATTATTGATCGTGGTACTCAATAGTCCTCCCTGCCCCACATTCCCACACCTGGTTCAACACTCGGCTGGAACATTTAAAGAAAAGTTGATCGAATAGTGTTTTAGTCAGTAGAAGAGTCGAATTACTAATCAAAATGAGTTTGGGCGATGTGATGTGTGTATCGATTGGTCTACACTCCCACTCATTATCGATGCTTAATATAAATTGAAGTGATTGTGGTGATGATCATATCAGCAAGCGTGTTGGCAACTCTCCATTATGGGCAGCAAAGACACTAAAAAATCAATAGGATACCCCCGACACAAACAATAAATTGGATAAAAATTATATCTTTTTACATTCCTATGTTTGCTTCCAGTCCTATGGACCTGGGCTGACTCGGCCAAACGAACCCAATTGTTTACCATCATGTTAGATGTGACTATTCTCTAACTACTTCCATCTACCTTTCAACTAGCTATCACCGTAGTAAACTTCGTCGATTACATTTTCGTGTTACCTTTCTCAGCCCGATGTACACCCATCCCTTCCCCAATCAGAACCATTCATTTCGTCCGTCCCCAAGTTCACCAATGCACCACTTTATCTGGGGAACTCAAGACTAAGAATAGTGTTTCATACTATGATCGTCATTTATTTAAATTTCCAACCTTTTAACAAGATCATAGTTCATTCAATCACTCAGTATTTATTATGATGGCCTTTATTCTCTCACCAATCAAACATTAATCAGATCCTTGTTGAAGATGAAAGTTCGATTATGATTGTGGGGGGGGTTTTTTTTGATTAACTGTCACCTTGACACCCATCAACAACAAGCAAACAGATTAGAGTGAGAGTCAAATTGTAATAGTGTCATTGTTGTACAACAACAAACAATTATTTATTTATTGAGATAGAGAGGGAAGAACTATCAACAACATCATCAACATCATCAACATCATTAACAACAACAAACAGATTAATAACACACAACAACAACAACACGACGATGACATTAAATCTTAGCGCACATTATGACACTTTGTGCAATATGGTAATACGTCCACCAAGATGTCAATATACAGAGAATGATATGGGTCCAAAGTCATTCAGAATTGGTGGTCTGTCTTTTGTTCGCAATGACTTTGAGGTATGCATTGGACTGTTATCTTGTAGAATGACATAACCCTAACACAGCTCCTCATCCTTACTACTGATGCTGTCAACACAGTTAATCAATGTTAGAGGTCTATCGATAAAGTGTAGTCATTTTAAACCTGCAGAGTATTGGACGAACGGAAAGTAAGATTGGTTTGATTGAATGATTGATCGATTGAATGAATGATTGACATACTTATGAATGAATCAATCAACAAATAGACAATTACCATGCGTTATATATTGTCATGGTAATAGTGGATGCAGGTTAGATTCATTGGAATGTGTTCGAACTCTACTTCCAATCAATATAACAGTTATGGCATTGGACTTTACAGGATCAGGCTTGAGCGATGGTGAGTACGTATCGCTTGGCTACTATGAGAAGGAGGACATCTCCACTGTGGTCAAGCATCTGCGAGAGACGGGCAAGATCTCAACCATTGGCCTATGGGGTCGGTCGATGGGTGCTGTCACCTCGATCCTCTACGCCAAAGAGGACCCGTCCATCGCTGGCATGGTACTGGACAGTCCATTCTGCAATCTCTACAAGGTGGCCGAGGAGTTGGTGCACTCCAACGTTCAAAAGATGCCCAAACTCATGATATCGCTGGGTCTCAAGATGATCAGGAGTTCAATCAAGAAGCGTGCTCACTTTGATATCAAGGACCTGGACATCACACCGACCACTGAGCAAGTCTTCATTCCTGCCCTCTTTGCACATGGAAAGGATGATGACTTTGTCAAGCCACATCATTCTGAGAAACTGTATGTTGTTGAAGTAGTCAATCACTCAATCATCCATTGATTCAATCACTGACACTTGGTCTGTCAATCAATCATAGGTATGAGAAGTATCAAGGAGACAAGAATCGTCTACTTTTGGAAGGTGATCACAATAGTGAGCGACCTCATTTCTTCTTTGAATCAGTCTGTATATTCTTTGTAAACACACTCAAGCCAGATCCAATCGATGTCAACTATAATAGTATGTAATCATCAATAATCCAATACTGACTGACCGACAGACTGACTGACCTCTCTGAACATTGTAGATCAATCCAAACAACCACAACACCAACAACAACAGTAGGTTAATCAACTACCATGTCACCAACAGCAGTGATGAATACTAACAACACCTTGACTAACAATCAATTATTAGGATATTCTATGAAGACGAGGAGGATTTGATGTATGAAGAGGAGCAGCTGAGGAAAGCTATACTTCTATCAATACAAGAGCCAAGCTTTGTAGAGTCTCAATGTAATCAAGCAGCAGAGAGTATTACATCACATACACAGACACAAACACAGACACAGACAGAGACACATACACAAACAAATGGACATTCACATAACAACAGCAATGGACATTCACAGAACAACAACGGACATTCAGAGCAGGTGATGGAGAGGAATGAACTGCCACCATCAATGGAGAACACCTCACCAACGAACAGCACAACAAGTAGTACGGACTCACCGTACAGACTGTAATATAGCATAGTATTATTATTAGTAAAGCCATGGCCTACTGGCATGGTCGAATCAGGTTAGTTTATTATTCCAAAAAGAGGTTGTTTAAACACCGCTGCTTAAACAGCTAGCTGGTTGGTTGGAGGAGGTGCTGCCACACATACACAAGCGCACAGTGGGGAGGTAGGAGGGAGGGAGGGGAAAGGGAGCCAAGTCCTTCTTGACAAGGTCTCTCATCTTACACCTCGCTGTATCTGGTTGAGGACTTGCTGAACAATGGAGTACTCTCACTGTCCATACTACGCTCAACTTGTGCATTCTTGATTGGGATCAATCTCAACAAGAATCCAAGTGGCAATGACATCACTCCAGTCAGGACACAAATGCCCCACTCTGCAATGCTCAACTTTACTGTGGCAGTGGCTTCTCCTCCAAAGGTGACAAAGACAATCTGAATGCCAATCGTCACGAACCAAATGATGATGAACAATGGGTTGTTAAAGATGTGCTTGAAGATGTTGAGAGCTACGTAGTGTGCGGGTCATTAAGTTAGTCATATGCTCTGGGTATGTTAATTGAACAGCAACCACTTACAGTTTCCAAGTACACGTGAGTTGATCTCGTTAAAGAGTTGGAGGAATACAAAGGTGTTGAATATCATGGTGTAGTGCTCTACTCCATTATCTGGCATATCTGTTCCTAGGATGTTGTTGTAGAACTCGGCACCACGGTACAACAGGAAGAATTGAACACAGAGCTGGAAGGCAGCCTGACCGAGGATGTCACGCCACATGGTACGGGAGATGAGTGGTGCATCCTTTCCACGTGGTGGACGGTCGAGCAGACCCTCGTGGGGTGGGTCGGTGGCCAGTGCCAGAGCGGCCAACGTGTCCATGATGAGGTTGACCCAGAGCAACTGGATAACAGTAAGAGGTGACTCACCATTGCCAGAGATGTTACCAACGAGTGCAACAATCACGGCTACAATGTTGATGGTGAGCTGGAACTGCAAGAATTTACAGATGGAGTCGTAGATGTTTCTGCCCCAGAGCAGGGCACGGACAATCGAGGCAAAGTTATCATCTAGCAAGACAACGTCAGAAGCGGCAATGGCCACTTCGGTACCAGTGACACCCATTGAGAATCCGACATGTGCCATCTTGAGGGCGGGACCATCGTTGGTACCATCTCCAGTGACGGCAACAATTTCACCAGCCTCCTTCAAACGCTCGACCAATCTTCTCTTGTCCAATGGCGAGGAACGGGCCAACACCTGGAGACGAGGAAGCACTCTGTCAATCTCGTCGTTGGTCATTCTCTGGAACTCTGGTCCCTCGAGGCACACACCATTGCTGGAGAGGATACCACACTTCTTGGCAATGTTCTGTGCAGTGATGAGGTTGTCTCCAGTGACCATGCGAACAATGACACCGGCTCTCTTGAACTGTGCAACAGCGTGTGGCACCTCTGGTCTGATTGGGTCACGGATGCCGACCACACCAATGAAACACAAGTTCTGGCTTGGCTCATCAGCGCTCTCGAGGTCAATCTGACTGAGGTCAAAGTCGCTGTAGGCCAGACCAATGGTTCTCAAAGTGTCAGTGGCGAATCTGTTGATTGTGTCCTCATAGATGCGACGGGCATCGTTGCCCATCTGTTGAACGTTGCCATTCTCATCAAAGTAGGTGGAGCAACGACCGAGGATGATCTCAGAAGCACCCTTGACGTAGAGTCTGTAGCGACCGTTGCCCAACTCGACTAGAACGGCCATGCGCTTGCGAGTCGATGTGAATGGATAGAGCTTCTTGATGTTGGAAGTACTACGGATCGTTTGGTAGTCAGCTCCAAAGAGCTGAACAAACTTCAAAAGTGCACACTCTGTCTTGCTACCAATGAACTCTGTGCGGCCAGTGGTTGAGACACCCTCGTAGGCGTTGGAGTTGAGACAGATACCATCAACAATGATTGAGTGAAGTTGAGCTGGAATGTTGTGCTTGACGTTGTGGTCAACGTTCTCAAAGAGCTTGGAGATATGTCCAGCCACAACAGTCATCTGGTTGGTGGTGAGTGTGCCAGTCTTGTCTGAACAGATGGTGGTGGCACCTCCCATAGTCTCACACGACGCCATGTTACGCACGAGATTGTTCTCCTTGTACATCTTGAGCATACCATAGGCCAGAGCGACAGTGACGGCCAGTGGCAGACCCTCTGGTACGGCGACCACAACGATGGTGATGGCTGACACGACGATCTTGGTAATATCACTAAGACACTCTGTGGTAATTGGGATATCGTCAACCTTAAGCTGGAGGAAATACTTGGGGATGACGATGAGCAGCAACAAAACGGCAGCACCCAGACCAAACTTTCCGATCCTGTCGGCAAGCTCTCCAAGCTTCTCCTGCAATGGGGTGTCCTCGGTCTCAGTGCGAAGAGACATGAGGATCTTGCCATTGATTGAGTTGACACCTACGGCGGTGACCATCATCTTGCCAAAGCCCTCCTGGACAATGGTACCAGAGATGAAGAGTGGGTCAAAGCCCTGGCTGTCATGACCCTTCTTGATTGGGTTAGACTCACCAGTAATGGAGGATTCGTCACAGACAATGGAGTGGCCGTCAATGAACACACCATCGGTGCATACAATATCACCAGTGTCCACCATCAGGACATCACCGACCAACAGGTTGAATACCGAGATAACACATTGCTCACCGGCACGCACCACCTTGACCTGGCGATCCGATGACTTCTTGTTGAGGTCCTGGAAACGTTGTTGGTTCTTGAAGTTGTTGATTGAAGTGACGATTGTAACGATGATCACAGCGAATAGGATGGCCACACCCTCAATCCATCCAGTCTTGGGGTTCTCCGAGGTGTACTTGATTGAGCCCAAGATAATGGAGACCACGGCAGCAATGATCAGGATGATCAAAGTCTCATCCTTGAGCGTATCTTTCATGATGGTAAACAACGAGTCCATGGGAGGATCGGGCAGAACGTTTTTTCCAAACCTGGATTCGTTTGTTTGATCAAGAAAGAGAAAGGTGTGTGGGGTCTGTTGAGCAAAAGGTCACGAGGCAAATGATCGTTTGCTTGTTTGGCGCACTGACACTTAAGCAAGTGCACGCCAACATATATTATATATATAGTATGATGTCCTTACGTTTCAGCTCTTGATGACAATGCATTGGCATTCTTCTGCAAACCATCGGTGGTTGAAGATCGCAACTTTTGTGCCAGTCCATTCACACCGCCAATTGCCTCCAGTTGCTTTGGATCCTTTGGCAAATTGACTAGGTCCTGCAGGTCATTGCCATTGATGTCGTACACCTCATGAAGACCATAGTCCTCAACATGTGATATTATGATTGACATTGTTTGTTTGTTTGATTGTTGTTGTCCTGCTTCTAACCTTGGGTGATGATTACTTCACCAACAACAAACAAATGTTTCCAAAACAAGATAATGGATAAAGAGATAGATAGATAAAGAGATAAAGGATAGGAATTGAGTTGAGTAGTTGTATTGAGCTATTTCAGGAGGAACACTGAACCAGGATCTGTGACAGGAGTCTGAAACTCGAAGAAGTATCATTGGATATGTGCAATCTGCCGGCTGGCCGGTAATGACATGAGCAACAACATCATTGAACAAGGGCATCTGCATCAACAAGAGCCATACTCCAGGATGGAATAACAAAAATCTATCTTGATTCGGACAAGGTTGTTCATTCTCTCACTCCTGAGCTCGACACAAAGTTGTGTCAAGTCAAGGTGTCTAGCATTGTGTTCGGCGGACGCGAACCTTTATCAAATATCACAATCAATTGGACCTGCACCATCAGGTCGCCCGAATTTTAACATCAAACATGTATTAATGAATTCACCCACAATGTTTGATTGTGGAGCCCGCAACAATGGTGACAGGGATGATCCTTCCAGACGGGTGTAGGCGCCCATCTACGTACATGTAAAAGGTTATGGGAAGTTTCAGGTCAATGTCCGATCAAGTATTTGCTTGATTGTTTGATTGGTTGGATGGTTGGTATTATAGATGGATTGATGGATGAATGGTGTACAAGTAGCTTTTAATTGTTGTTGTAATAAGTTGTTCAGATGGTAGTAGTAGTGGTAGTCCATTAGTCCATAGTCCATAAACAAAAGACACATTGATATCGACAACTCTCATGTCCACACACCACCTACAACTTCATGTTCCTGCCCTCAACACTGAGGTTGTGAGCGCGTGGATTGCCTTTGTAGGTCTGTCGCATGATCTTCTTCTCAATCTCCTTGTCAATCTTGCTGATGGTCCTTATTGTTGAACTGCTTTGATTGTCAGATCCCTTCTCATCCAATCCCTTTGGCTTCTTTGTGTAGTTCAACTGTGCTCTTGGGATGGATATCGCATGCTTAATGTGTGCAGGTAGATAGTCATCCTTGGTGAACCTATAAACATCATATGTTAGTGAATGGATCAATAACAACAACCTTTTGTTACGGACCAACAACTTACTTCTTTGTCAGGCCATCTTCGGTCTGCTTGTGCAGCTGGTCAGGGTCGATTTGGACCTCGTTGTGAGAGTCATCACGATACTGGACGGGCGCAGTCCATTTGTGAACGACGTCGTAGGCCATCTTCTTGATGGGAGGGGTCTCATTCTCAGCGCTCTTGATGGCCATGACGATCTTGCCAATGCCACTCCTCTTGATCTTGTCGCGATTCACTGGCAACGTGGCCAGGATCTTTAGCAGGGAGGTCTTGATGCGGATGTTGGGCATCGATCCGTCGGGCAAAGGCTCCAACCACGAGGTGATCACAGAGTAGATGTCGGGTGTGAGCAACGTCATCGTCTCGTGGCAACTGAGTCTTGCCAAGTGCCGACTCCACCTCTGGCAGCAGCTTAATCTTGCTGACGGCTGGCATGTGTCGCTTGTTGTCAACGGCGTCCTGGTAGGCGGCGTTGCTCATCTTGTCCAGGATGTCCTTGCTCATGTCGAATTTCTGTCCCTCGGACAGCTCCTTGGCACGAGTACGCTTAAGAGTCATCAACGCGTGATCCAGGGGATTGATCTCCTCCTTGAAGTTGCTGACGTCGTCGCCACTGCCACCGTCGAGCCTGCCACCCTTGGACTTGCTCTTGTTCTTCTTGCTTCTTCTTGTTCTTCCTGTCCGAGTCGTCCTGGTCGTCGTCCTGCTCCTCCTCATTGTCATCGTCGCCACGTGACTTTCTCTTCTTCTTCCTTTCCTTCTTGTCCTTCTTGTCCTTCTTGCTCTTCTTCTTCTTCTTCTTTTTCTTGTCCTCCTCTGAGCTCTCCTCCTGATCGACCATGTCATCGTCGAGACCGTTTTCGTTTGGTTGGTAATCTGTGTCTTTGTCCTTTTTGTTAGAGTCGTCGCCATCGATGTCCATGTCTGGATCCTCCTCTTCAGCATCCGTCTGTCTGACGATCTTGGCCTTGACCCTTCTTGTCCTCGATAGTCTAGTGAAGCCTGACTTTTCATCCTTGTTTGCTGAGGTTGACTCTTGACCACCCTCGTTGCCATCTTCACCGAATATATCATCGACTGCCTCACCCTCTACTCCTTCTTTGTTGTTGTCCTTGTCAGCAGCATCATCCTCTTGCTCCTCCTCTGCATCTTCATCATCACCAGACTTGCTCTTTCTCCTCTTCTCCTTCCTCTCTTTCTTTCTTTGTCTTCTCTCCCTCCTTTCCTTCTTGTCCTTCTTTCTGCTGCTCTTCTTTTGCTTATCTTCATCATCCTCCTCTTCCTCCTCCTCCTCAACTGCATCCTTATCCTCCTTATCATCCTCTACCTCAGCGACAGTATCAGCAGCTACTTCAGTTGATTGTTCTGTGGCCGTGACCTCATTATCTTCAGTTGGCTGTTCCTCTGTCACCTGATTTATATTATTATTGCTCTTGTCTTCATTTTGTTGATCATCACCATCATCATTGCTCTCTGATACAACAGTTGTAGTTGTAGTTGTATCACTCTGCTGCTCCTCCTCTTGTGATTGTTGCTGTTGATCATCCCCTTGTGACTTTGATTGAGCAGAGTTGTCATCGTCAACCATTGTTGTTGTTGTTGTTGTTGAGGTCACTGAAGCATCAACAACAACTTGCTCTTCAACTACTGCTGTGCTCTCCATCTCTATCTATATATTATATATGTTATAAATATATAAGTATATAAGTAATAACAAGTTGTTTGCTGAGACAACTAATGAATGAACCCACCCCGATTAATTAACTTTTGCAACTGTCGACGACACCACACAACCTTTAAGATCAGTTTCTGGATCGAGTGTGTTGGTCTGTCACGTGATCGTTTCAAACTCAGGTACATGAGTGGACATCTCTAATCTATCTATCTATCTGGAGCACTTGACATGTTTATATAATATATTACACCATTTCCTTAAACTTCTTGATCGCATTTGCTATCTTATTATTTCTGTCCTTTTGCTCCTTGGGCGTTGTAAAGCCTTTGGACTCTTCTTTATACCTGTTGTTGGATGGTCAGTACGGTCCACAGCTCACTGTTTGTAATCAATGTTATAACATACTTTTGGAACAATATTATGAGGTCATGGATATTGGTGATCAGATTGTAATGTTTGGCCCTGATCTTGATATCTCCAAACTCCTCTGGATTCTCAGCCAGAAGTAGGTTGACAGTTTGTCTCAACTCGTAGAATGATCCAACCAGATCTCTGCTGGACGTTGCCGTCCTCTCCTTCTCATCGGCCTTTCTCCTGGCAAACTCCTCGATCTGCTTCAAATCGGCGTTGAAGCACTTGACACCACTCATATTAAACTTCTTCAAAGAGTCGCTATGTATCATTGTCGTCAACAGCTCCGATATCCTCTTGAATGCCTTTGTAATAAAGTCCTCACGTAGTTGTGGAGACAGTGGCTGTACAAATGGCAATGTGAACTCGAGGTATGTTACAACATCTAAATATTTGATTGATAGATTGAGTTAGTGGAATGGTTCCAGGTTGAGTGAGCGGTGAGTATCACTTTACCTTCAATGTAGTCTCTTGGACGATCATCTGATGCAACTGGTGACCAGTTGATGTTGGCTGATGATGACATGAGATCATCAATCTTGCGCTCACATAGTGCTATGATGTGCTTCTCACCTAGACCCTTGGTGGTGTAGAGTAGGTTGGATGATGACAGTGCTACCCTGTTCGATGAGGTGAGATTGACATCTGCAGTCTTGTTGTCGCCCAGAATCAATGAGTTGAGATAGTCCTTGAAGAACTGACAGGCCACCAACAGATGCTTGAGATTTACCACCAGCTGAATCACCTGTGGCACAGCGCTGGACATTGTGAGGAAGTTGTATAGTGTATCGTTGATCTTTCTGATGAGTGTGTCTGTCGATCGGATGATAAAGTCCTCGTTCTCGCTCAGCTGTGATGTAAACTCGTAGAACTCTGATATGAATCGCTTGAGTAACGTGTAGAACTGGGGCACCAGCTTGGAGAATGGGAATGCCTTGGGCAGCATCTTGGCCAGGGATTCGTCGTCCACGGCGGGAGTCTGTTGCTGCTCGTCATTGTCGTCGCTGTTGTCTGTCGATGTGCTCTTTCCAAAGTCTGGATCGAGATTGTTGGCCAGGATCAGATTGCGATACTCCTCTGGCGTCTCGACGTACAGTGTGACGTTGGACTCGGACTCGAGGATCTTGGTGAACATCTCCACACCCTCGACGATGGCGAACTGACAGTACTTCTCCTTCATCGTGTCGAGCATGTAGAGTAGCGGTTGCACGTGGTAGCCATAGAGTGAGAGCGTGTTGGTGAAGACCAGCACGAACTTCTTGAATGAGATGAGCGAGCGTGTGTCGTGACAGTGCGTGAACAGCTCCTGCAGCACCGATGTGATCTTGACCAAAGCAGTGTTCCAGCACTCATTAATGGCAGTCTTTGAGAGATGTGGATGGGTGGTGTCGATCACCATGCTCTCCACCATGAAGTAGCCTGCAATCTGTTGCAGGAATGACTCCCATACCTGTCCATGCTCCTTTGGTTGAATGACCATCTGGAACTGCAGCATACGATTGAGTGTGTAGTATCCCTGGAACTCCTCCATCAGTCCCAGACTACTGTAAATGAACAGACATTGATACAATGGATGGAAGTCAATGTTGACCTCATCAAAAGGTGAGCCTATAAGGTGATAGATTGATTGATTGATCGGTCAATACCAATTGTGCACTCCCAAGGTGTGTATGACTTACGCATTATAAGATCATCCTTCTCTATGTCACTATAGCTGACGAATGATGGTGAGCCTATTTGCTGATTTGGTGACAGTAGTCCAATGGCACTAGTGTTGTCCTTGGATGGAAGTCCAAGGATTCTATCCCAAACTGCCTCGCTCTCTCCAAATGATGTCCTCATCTTTAGTGGATTGATCTCTCTCTCTTTCTCCAATCGTTTGGCCGATTGAATCATACCAAATCTACCAATCTTTGCTGATCTCTCCTTGATACTGTTTATGATGATTGAGTGTCAGTGCGTGTGAGTATCATCGACTTGGTCCAAAGTGATCTGATCGAATACATACTCGACCATCCATGTATTGAACTCATCCTTTACAAGCTTCTTGATGTTCTCCTTGATGATAGGAATGTTGGCGTCTATTGGAGCGTGTAAGTATGTATGAGTGGACGATCAATCAATCAATCAAACAAATACTTACCCATGTTCCTTGCGAATTGGAAGTCGGCCAGTCTCTTTAGATAGACGTTGTGTAACTGATCCATATGTTTGATGGCATGGTAGTATCTCTTGTTCTTGACGTACTCCTCGATCTTCATACCCAACTGTATGGCATACTGACAGTTGTTCAATATCTCCTTTGTCTTGCGTATGTTGTCTTTGGTGCGCTTGCATGCCAACATCTCCTCGGCCTTGGTCACATATCTGCCACCAATCTCCTGTATCTCATAGTTTAGATGTATGACTGATTGCTTCAGAGCCAGGTTATCCTGCTTGAGACTGAGGAATGATGTGACTGAGTTGATGAAGCCTTCATGGTTGTCACCACAGATCTTCTCAATGTCGCGCTCCTTGTTGCCAATGTACTCGTTGAGACTGTCAATGACATCGTTCTGCTTGCCCAGCTCAAAGACCGACTTGATGGCTGGGCCCAAGTGATCAGTGTCTGTGAGGGCGATCAAGAAATTCTCTGATGAGAAGGCCTCTCCATCCATGTACAACCTCGATGCGGCAGCTGCCGACTCGCTCGAAGATTGATTGGCAGCCTTGTTTGAGACGCTCAGGTTGATGTTGAGCTCCTTGCCCGAGGCGGCAGCCTCTGCGCGTCCAGTGGATGTGGTGAGCGAGCCTCCAAGACCGAGCGGGCCAGTGCGATCGAGTGAGCTTGACAGATCACTTATAGAGTCTGTGTCATCTGTGTCTGTGTCATCGACACTCAGGTCGCTGTTTGATCTCTCACGTCCGCCCTTCCTATCCTTTGAAGCCTGTTTCTTCTCAAGCTTTGCCAGTGCTCTTGCCTCCTTTGCGGCTCTCCTATCCTGTCTCTCCTTCTCCTTCCTCTCTATCTTTTCTCTATCTTTCTCACGTTTCTCATCTTTCTCTTTCTCCTTCTTCTCTTTCTTTAGATCTACTTTGGTTGGTGTCGTCGTTGACGTTGGTGTTGGTGGTGCAGCTGTAGCCGACTTGTCTTTAGATGGTTGATCTGACTTCTTAAACATCCTCTTCTCTCTGTATGTATCTATATGTTCATGTTGCACAAAGTGTTTGATTGATTGAATGATAGGTGTGAAGATCCCAGGCTTCAAAACACTTTCGAACTCCAACAACAAAGCTAAAGAGATAATAAGAATGTTCAAACATGGAACAATGATAAGACCATTAATGTTGATTGGTCAACAACAACATTATACACCATCAATCAATAGACTTGTTGTTGGTATTACATCAACAACACAAAGATATTATAGCAAGTCCCAACATGAGTTCACAAAGAGGAGTTCATTCACTCATAAACAAGATGTTACCAATATGAAGAAGAGAGAGGAGAGAAAGGAATCTGCACAGAGACATGGTGATGATGATAGTGTCCAAGAAGAAACAACAACTGAACTTGCACAACAGAAACAGACAAAGAAGAAACAGACAACAAAGAAGACAAGCAAGATTGAAAAGGAAGAGGCCATTGAGGAGTTGGACGAGGACGATGATGATGACTTTGATGAATCAATGATCGATACAAAGAGTGTACTGGAGGGTATCGACCTGAAAACCCTGCCAACAAAGGTGATCGAGCTCACTGAAGAGATGGCTACCACCCTGCCAAAGGATGCCAAGGGTCGTGTCGAGATGCCCGACTTTATCTCCTTCGAGGATGCCAAGCGCTTTGGATTCAGTAAAGCTGACCTTAAGGAGATTGAAGATGAGCCCAAGCCACCAAAGGAACCAAAGGAGCCAAGGGAGCCACGAAGCAAGAAGCTGAGGAACAACAATGAAGATGAGGAAGACTCAACAACAGACGAGAAGAAGAAGAAGAAGACTAGCGATCGTAATAAGAATAACGAGGATGACGACAAGAAGGCAAAGCCAACAAAGGCGAGGCCAGCTTCATCGGACTACTTAAAGAATAAGAACACAATCAAGTTCTAAGACCTTACAGCCTTCGTCTAGACTATCCAATTAGTCCCCGAGTAGTTTACTTTACATCTCACATATCACCTGTCATCAATCATAATCATGAGGGCGCTGTTGCTGATGTGGTTGTTGTCGTCGTCGACGTTGAGTTTGGTGGTGGTACCGATGTAGAGGCGGCAGATGATGTGGTAGTTGTTGATGTCGCTGCTGCTGATGATGCGGAAGTAGTTGCTGTGTTGGTGGCCGCTGATGTCTGTTGCTGCTGCTGTTGTGGATGGGCAGTGGCATGCTTCTTGTTCTGAGTCAGTATGGACTTTCTCATCAGCTGCAGTCGCAGTTTGTGATTCTCTGGTATGTTCTGCTTCTTGTATGACTTGCCGCCACCATCGGGCACAGCAAAGCCTGGCACTCTAATATTCCAATTCCTCTCCAGGTGACACTGAAGATCCTTCACCTCCAGTGAGTTTGAGTTGCGATGCTTGGCCAGTGTGCAAGCAAATGATACGACAGACTCTACAAAGTCATCGGCCAATACAGACAATATCTACAAAAGGAGAATGTTAGATTCCTGATTGACTGATCATGACTCTATAACATACCTCTTCTACTTCTTCATCCATCCTCTCAGTGGCTGATATCTGATTCAGCAGCTCACTCAGCTTTCTCTTGCCCAGTATCTCTTGCTCGAAGTCCTTCATACCCTCCTTCTCCTTGAGCTCACGCTCCTTGGCCGCCTCCTTCTCTTTGGCTGCCTCCTTTTCGCGCTCCTTTGCCTCTCTCTCCCTCTCTCTTCGCTCTTTATCACGCTCTCTGCGATCCTTGTCTCTCTGTGCTTTCTCCTCTGATGATGTCTTTGATGATGATGATGATTTATCCTCGCTCTTTGATGATTTATCCTCGCTCTTTGATGACGATTTCTCCTCACTCCTGGTTGATGTTGTGGTCATTGAAGTTGTTACTGATGGTGCAGGTGTCTGTGTAGTTGATGATGTAGAGGTCACATTCGCAGCAGATGTTGACATATCCATCGGTTGCACAGTTGATATTGGCATTGGTTGCATTGTGGGCACTGTCGTTGTCATTGGCATTGGCTGCATTGGGATCATGTTGCCCATTGGTGTAGCCACTACTCCTGTTGCTGCTGATGATGTCGTCGCTGCTGGCGGTGTCGATACTGCTGTTGGTGTCGTCACTACTCCTGTTGCTGCTGCTGTCGTTGTAGTAGGTGTGGCCACCTTTGTCATTATTGGTGGAGTTGATGGATTGAGACTGCCCAGCGACAGATTAGCACCGGCCAGTCCAGAGATGGGTGGTGTATTTGTAGCACCCTGTGGCGGGGATGAGAACAGACCACCCATCGAAGAGTTCTTCCTGAACAACGAGTCAACAGCCTGTTCGATCGATGTAGTAGGAGGTGTAGCCACTGTAGGTGGTGAAGCTGGTGCTTTATTCAGCACCGGTGTCGATGCATTGCCTGCTGGTGATGACATTATAACTAAATTAACATATATATAATAGTAATATCTATCTACAGTTGATTGATTGAAGATCACAAACTGAATGTATACAGATAATCTAACTGTATATGTGTGTTTGTGAGTTGGCGCGAAGTCAAATGAAGATGCAAAATGATCTGTGTGGTTTGATGAACTTTTGTTGACGAGTTGATGACCTCTATGTCCTGATGATAAGACAGGGCATCACTCAATCAATCAGTGTCAGATCATTAACATATAGATACGAACATACACAGACAGACAGTTAACTATGTTTGCCATCACTCGTCAAGGTGTCAGCAGACATAGTGTCAGATCATTGATGTTGATCAGATACCCATCAATCACGAATCATGGATCATGTTCAAACTTGTTGATCAATCATAACATCAACAATAATAACTCTTCAATTAGTGGACAAAGATATATTCATTCTCATTCGAATGATCATAATCACTCACTCACTTGTAGTGATCCACATCATGTCACTGCTTCAAGACATTACTCAAACAACAGCAACAACAACAATATGGTTGAGGTCACACTTCCAGATGGACGAAAGATAGAATGTGATCCCGCTACAACTACACCATACTCAGTGGCTCGTTCGATATCAAAGGGATTGGCTAGTCGTGTGGTGGTCGCTCTGGTCAATGGTCAATTGTCCGCCATCAACAAGCCAATCAAAGACATCTCCTCATTGACATTGCTCGACTTTGACAATGATGATGCCAAGCGATGCTTCTGGTGGACAACATCCATCATCATGGCAAGATCAGCGCTCATCCACTTTGGTGAAGGTGCCATTGTCACTGCTCACACCAGCACACTCACCAACAATGCACTTCACGATGGCTGTCACATTGACATGTACCTTCCCGCAGACAGGACCATTAACGAGGCCGACATCAAGAGCATCCACACCATCATGTCCAAGCTTATCCAATCAGACAAACCATTCACAACACGTCAATTGACCATTCAAGAGGCACTCAATATGTTCAAAGTATGTTGGTCGATTGATTGATGGAATAGTTCCATCCAGATACTAATCCACATCCAACAAACAGGATAACATATACTACACTCAACAATTGAATACAATGATGGAGGATGGAAAGAAACATGAATATGTTAATGTCGTTGACTTTGATGGCTTTGTGACTTTGGATGTTGGACTCCCCACAATGCCATCCAGTGGCCATATCAAGGCCTTTGACTTGGTGCGTAATTCTAGTGTTGTCGGAACCATACCAACCATGGCATCACTGCAACGTTTGGTCGGCGTGTCATTCCCCGACAAAGAACAGATGACTGCGTGGAAAGACCTCCAACACCAGGCCGCACAACTTGACCATCGACACATTGGACGCGACCAACAGCTGTTCTTCTTCCACCCCTACAGCCCAGGCTCCTGCTTCTTCCTGCCACTTGGCACGCGCATATACAACCGCCTTCACTCATTCCTGCGCAGTGAGTATCGCAAGCGCGGCTACGAGGAGGTGATCACGCCCAACATCTACAGTCAACGTCTGTGGGAGACCTCTGGACATTGGCAGAACTACAAGGACAACATGTTCTCATTCCAATGCGACCACACCAACTACTCGCTCAAGCCAATGAACTGTCCAGGCCACTGTCTTATGTTCTCACATCGCGCCCGCTCCTACAAGGAGCTGCCACTGCGCATTGCCGACTTTGGCGTGTTGCATCGTAATGAGACGCATGGCTCGCTCACAGGACTCACACGTGTCCGTCGCTTCCAACAGGATGACGCCCATATCTTTTGCACGACTGCTCAGATACGCTCAGAGATCAAAGCCTGTCTGGACTTTATGCAGCATGTATATGGAATCTTTGGCTTCACCTTCTCGTTGGAGTTGTCTACGCGTCCAACACCATTCCTGGGTGATGTTGCCGTTTGGGACGCTGCCGAGCAGTCACTCGAGTCAGTACTCAACGAGTTTAGTCCGGGCGCCTGGCGCATGAACCCAGGCGATGGCGCCTTCTACGGCCCCAAGATCGACATCCACATAAAGGATGCCAATGGAAAATCACATCAATGCGCCACGATCCAACTGGATTTCCAACTTCCCATTAGATTCAAACTAGAGTATGCCAGTGAACAGGGTGTTGCTGAGAGACCCGTGATGGTACATCGAGCAATCTTTGGCTCGACCGAACGTATGATGGCAATCCTCATCGAGCATACCAAGGGCAAGTGGCCATTCTGGATATCACCACGACAGGTGTTTGTGGCGTCAGTGACCAGCGGACCATACGATCAATACGCACAGACCGTCCGAGACCGTCTATTCGACGCAGGCTATCACGTTGACATTGATGTATCAGACAAAACAATCAAGAAGAAGTTACGCGATGCCATCACCGATCGCTACAACTATATGATAGTGATAGGCAAGGAAGAGCAAGACAACCAGACCATTAGCATTCGTCACCGTGACACCAGTGAGCAAAAGACCTTGACCATTGACCAGTTCCTCATTGAGCTTAAGCATCAGACTGACAACTACCTCTGAGACCCTCGCGGTGAAGTGAGTGTTCTTGTGCAACCCTCAGATCTGTGGGTTTCCCAATTATTTCCTCACACACAACACCAATACATCGATGAAACTCGCTGTGTGTATTCAAATCCATTGAAGAAAGTTCGTTTGTCACACTTGAATTGAAAAAAACACAAACAATATTGTGTGAGCACTCTTCATCAATAGACGTTCATTTCAACAATACAACATTCATACAAATAATATTATTCCATACATACACATAATAACTAAGTTATTATTATTATTGTTATAGTTTCTACAATACAAACCATTACAAAAAAATAACAAAAACATATTAATCAATTAAACTAAATAATAATGGCAAAGCAACAACAACAAAATAACAACAACAAACAGTTCAATATACAACTACAGGACACGAATCGTGAGGCTGATAGCGATTTGGATGTAGTTGTCAAGAATACACCATTCTTGATCGTATTGAATGTGGTTGCCGGTGCAGACTTCTCATTCGATGCAAAGAGGTTCTCAAAGGATGATGTCAACCTGCAGTTGGTCTATGACGACAACACAGGTGCCGATAGCAACCAAGGTGTCACCTACAGAAAGACAAAGCCACTCGACTACAACGTCTACTTAAAGGATCGCTCAATGACAATCGAGACTCGTCTCCATGTCTTGTCGTCCAAGCACGAGAACAACTGTTTCAGAGTGTCAGTAGAGTTCAACGGTCACCGTCTTGTGACCAAGTCGATAAAGTGTGTGTCAAAGTTGGTGGTCGAGTCAAAGAAGAGGACCAAGAAGGTTCAGCAACCAGCCTCTTCACCATTGATGGTGCCCAACTCACCAGAGATGCAGGACATTGTCCCAGCCAAGACAAGCAACAAGAGAAAGTCCATGGAGACTGAGCCAGCCGTCTCAGAGACCATGTCCAAGAGCCTAAAGAAGCTCAAGTCTCAGCAGAAGAAGGATAGAGAGCTGATCACCTTGCTCTACAAGCAGAATGTCATGCTGCTCAACCAAGTCAACACCCTCACCAAGGGCCTCAACACACTCATCACCGTGCACAATGACACCTCCTCTTCAATGCCCTCCTCTCCATGCTCCCTCCCAATGTATTCGCCCTCATCACCAGCCGACTCATCGGTCGCCTCGGACGACATTGGCATCTTCCCTCACGTGCACACACCATCAATCGAGTCGTTCAGCCAGGATCAGTGCTCATTCAACTATGACGACAACAACAACATGGATGAAACCTGCCAACAACAGCACAACAACATCAACAACACATGCCTTCCAGTAGATAGCTATCAACAACAATCGCAATTGGTCGCCATCCCCACTGACTTCTCACTTTTTAATGAACAGGTAATGCCCGCATCCAATTATTCAGCAGTCACTGCTGATGATCATAGCGGATACACAGAGACTGCCTATAATACGCAACAGTTGAACACTTATTCACCATCTTCTTATTTAGATGTAAATCTAGATTTCAACAGCATCTCTGGCAGCTGTAATGCCACAATGTTCCCCAACGTCATGACCGAACTGTCCCGTGTCAACGATCTCTCCGTCTTCCAATGTTAAGCAAATCCCGCGCCCCGTCAAGACATCCCTCTGGCACACTGTACAGTATCCCCCACTCGCGCCAGTACCTCGTCCTTGCTTACCATGCACCACAAGGCAACCCAACCCCAACCCCAACCCCAAGCTCCAACCCAAACCCATAACTACCAACCTACCAAGACCGCCCGGATCCTTTGTCTATGGATGAATGTGGAATTCATACCAGAAGGTCATCCGACCAGTCCCAACTCTCCCCCGCTGTTAACCGTCCCCTGGCTCATCGTCAGCTGCGGCCGACTCTGCTGGCATTCAAATGCACACGCATATAATCGTCACGGGTAATGTGGTCATCCATTCATGCTCACTCGCACTTTAATGTTCAACTAAATTACCCAGTATATCTTAAGCACAGAGAATTAAACAAGCAACACAACTCAAGCTCCCCCAACGACAATGGGAGTTTGGTGGAGTATACATCACGTCCAGCGCGACACTTACTTCTAACCATACATCTCTCCCCAACAACCTCATAGTCCGGTTGTCCACGACCATCATCCTGGCCCAAAGCTCCCGTGCCCGCCCTGTCTCTTGCATGTACTTGCAATCTCTTTGTGTTAAGTTAGTTCCAATCTTGTTGACACCTTTGCACGACAAGTGATAACTGATCATACCCCTTCTTTCCCCACGCCCCTTGGTGCTAGTATCCTGACATCCCTCACTTGTCTTGGATATAATGACGCGTCACTTGCCGCCTCTCTCAAGGCGAACAATCATGGTGTGGAGTTCTGATGGATAGAGAATAGAGTGGAGTATATTGTGGTGGAGTATGAGTGGATAGTAGAGAGGTAAGAGGAGTTGGTGTTTGTTTGATTACTGTTGTTGTTATTGTTGTTAGTCATCAACACTCTGTTTAGTGTACATTGTAATAAATTATAATCATTTATCTTTACCTTAACAAGTCTCTTATTCTATTCTATTCTTTTAACCTGTTCTTCTCCCTGTAGCTAGGAGAAAGGGTTTGTTCATTTGGAAATCATGTATCATTTATTCGTCTTTATTATTACTTTGAATGAGTTAACAGTTGATTAACGAAGGTCGTTGATGTTTATCACTCCATTTGCGTCCTTGTCCAAGGCTAGGAATATTTGCTTCATGGCCATCATCGCTTGGTTGAATGGAACTCCTCCATCGGCAAGGGCGTTACACAACTCTTGTCTGTCAATCGTTCCATCCTTGTTGGCATCAACCTTGGCGAGCATTGCACCAAAGTTGGTCTTGAAGCTTTGAATCGTTCCCTGAACATCAGCAGCATTTAGAACCACAGGGGCTTGGGGAACGGCTGCTCTTTGGGGCTGGGGTTGGAACTGTGGCTGTTGGGGCTGGAATTGTTGTGGCTGTTGGGGGAATGCAGATGGATTCTGGCTGTAGAGTTGGATGTCAGTGAAGTTGATCACTCCATTGTTATCACGGTCGAGTGCAGTAAAGATCCTGTTGACCATCTGGTTGGCGACGTCATAGGGTGTGTTGGCACGAACAAGTACCTGGATCATCTCGTTCCTGTCGATCATGCCATCTTTGTTCAAGTCGGTGGTCTGGAGACTGGCTCCCCAGTTGGTAACAAAACCCTGGATCATCATGGTCTCGGTTTGAGACAAGCCCTGTTGGGGCTGGTAAGGCTGCTGTGGCTGTTGTGGCTGCTGAGGTTGTTGAGGGAATGCAGATGGGTTCTGGCTGTACTGTTGGATGTCGGTGAAGTTGATCACTCCATTGTTATCACGGTCGAGTGCTGCAAAGATCCTGTTGACCATCTGGCTGGCGACATCGTAGGGTGAGTTGGCGCGAACGAGTAACTGGATCATCTCATTTCTATCAATCATGCCATCTCTGTTCGTGTCGGTGGTTTGGAGACTGCCTCCCCAGTTGGTAACAAATCCTTGGATCATCATGGCCTCGGTTTGAGAAAGACCCTGTTGTGGCTGCTGAGGTTGGAAGGGCTGCTGGGGAGTAGGTACAAATGGAGGTCCTTGGCCTGGTGGGAGATATGCATAGTTCTGAAGGTAGTTGGTGATGTCGACTGCTCGGATGATATCGCCTGGCTGGTCAAGGGACAATTGGGCAAACAAATTGGTGGACACTTGGACTGCACGGTCTGCGGGGATGTTGGCACGGATGAGAGCCTGAGTAACCTCATTTCTGTCAAACACACCGTCACGGTTCATGTCAATCATCTCGATGGCAACTCCATAGGCTGCGAGGGTGGTGAAGATGAGTCCGGCATCGGCAATGGTCAAAGATCTGGATGCCCTCATCCTCTTTCTGTGCCATGGATCACTGTCGGTGGCAGGGTGGGGAATGTTGCGTGGCTCCACCCATCTGCACACAAGGTAGCCCGCGTTTCCGGTGCCAGCATACACCTTGCTACCATTATAGACTGGGTTCATGAAGACCTCACCTGGACTAGTCATGTCCTGGAATCGGCCATCCTCACGGACCTGGAAGCGGATTGGTTGCTTCTGCACGGATCTGTTGAACACGGTGACCATGTTGTCTGAACAATAGCGGTTGCTGTTATCCAGGCCGTTGATGTAGTGCTTCTTGCTGGTCTCCTTGTAGACCTTGTCAGGACTGACGTCGATGTTACCCTGCATTTCACGCTCGTACCAGCTGATACAGATGGTGTTGTCGTTGTTAACTTCAATGCATGGAGCAGAGGCCCAGTTGTAAGCCTTGTTACGGTCTCTTGGTATCTCATTGATCATCTCCAGGTAATTTCCAACCGTGGCCATCACTAGGTCTTTGATTTGGGGATCGTTGTTGTTGTACAAAGTAACATAGGTTGGCATCACCTCGGCAGAGTTGAACTTGCCCATCCAGTCTTGTAAGGAGGTCATTTTTTCTTTGATTGATTATTATCGATTGATTGATTGATTATATGATTGATTATGTATGTGACTCTGATTGATTGAGTGATTCAAGATCACTACTTTATGAGTATGTTCTGATCAGTTTAACGCTCTTCTGATCATTCATTCAATCAAATTACATCATTATCGCCCAACATCACTGATCACTTGCGATAATGAGCCCTGATCGATTAGTACAAACACGATTGGTCGACACCGATGGCACTCAGATCGATACATTTCTGCAAGACATTTAGACGAGGTGACTGTTCGACATTCAGACTCATGATTTGCGGCTGTTGGGTTAATGATTAGTCATGATCATGTTCCCAATGATTGGTGTGGACGAACTTGTGGGTGATTGTTGGGCACAACAGTTTGCAATCAGATTGAAAGTTTATAATGCAATATAATGTCTTCTTTTCCTGATCCTATTAACTATAATGAACACGATGAAGGAGATGGCAATGATGCCAACCATTGCTCCAACAACTATTCCAATCATCTTTTCGATTCGCTCACTTTTCTTTTTGCTCTTACACACTTGATCGTCATCACCATGAATCGAACACTGGTCAGTTGCTCCACATAACATCAGATTGTCATTATCACCATTGTTATCCACCACTTGTTTGAATGTAATGCTTCCTTGGCTACATTGGATCAGATTGTTTGATGTTGGACCTTGAACCTTATTGAACACAATGTTTGTGAGCAGCAGGTTTGAGTAGACATACAATAACATAGGTTCTTTAAAGTTGGTATTGTTGGTGAATGAACTTGTTGACAATACCAAGTTGGAGTAGGCACCCAATAACAAATGACCATCTTGTGACACTTGGTTATCATTGAATGTTGATCCATAGACTGTTACATTCGAAAAGTCAGTATAGATTAAATTTTCCATGTTGGTGTTGCCATCAAACATTGATCCAATAATATCCAACTCTACATAACTACATCTTATCAATGCATTTAAGTACACTGATGTCATATTGTTTAAACTGAATCTACTATATGATATGAATACAGCTGGTTGTTCATCATGATCCACAGTCTCCAATAATATAATATTATAATTAATTTGATTATTATAGAATGTTGTATTACTTATAAATAATCTAGAATAAATATAAGAGTATAATAAATATGATACTTGATTGTTTGTAAATGAAACACCATCAATATCCACATATGATTGAAAACTGCTTATAAGTGGTGATAGGCTACAAGAACAATTAGTTATCAATCCTCCTTTGATTGTCAAAGATGTCCTGTTGGACTTTACAGATATTAATGATGCAATCTTGTTAATATTAATAAAACTAAAGTTGAACATATTAACATTATTCAATACAATATTGGTGTTGGGTAAGGTTGAAACTACTACTGATTGTTGTCCATTGATAAATGTAAGATTGCTAAGAGTAATGTTTGTTGGAAGGAAGGTGTTGTTGTAGTACATTGTTGGATAGATATAAATGAAGGGTGTAATATCACTTGAGTTAAATCCAAGATTGATTGTTACATTGTCTCCGGGTGTTGCTGGACTGATTGTAATGTTATAGGAATATGGGTCAAAGTTGGTGTTACCAAGTTGGGCATTGGTATATAATCCACTTGATAATAATATGTTTAGAGCAGAGTTGATGGGATTGGGATAGAGAGTTTGATAACTTTTAAATGCTGATAAGATGTTTGGACATGCTTGGTTGGATGTTTGATCAAGTCCACAAATCAATGAATTATTTGTTGAAGTTGGGTCAACATAGAGTGATGTCAAAGTGACTTGTTGAGCTCCAACAATGTTGTTGTTGTAGTTGACAAACAACAAGAAGAAGGTTGTTATTATTATTTTTATATTAGTTTGTGACATTATAAGTATCTATTTCAAAATAATGACCAATATCGAGGGAGCCATTGAAGATATTTTGATCGCCTTGAGCCTAAGATTAAGATGCGACGAAAAAAAAAGATATTTCTTTTGATCAGACCCGAATTTCGTTTTTGAATCAAACATTTAAAATTATTTATTATGTATTTGATTGAATATATTTTTATAAAAGTACTAACTAACACTAGATTGAATTGTATTGATTCCTTCTTCTCTTGTGTATTAGCACTATGATGACGGCTATTGCTGCTACTCCAATTAGTGTACCAAATACAATACCAGCGATTGCACCTCCACTTAGACCTTTGTGTTGATCAGGTTCATGATTGCACACTTGAGTATCGCCAGAGATTGAACATTGTGATGTGACACCACAAGCCATAAGACCACCATTGCCACTTTGATTGTTATAGTTGGTGATTTGATCGAATGTGATGTTGCCCTGAGTGCACATGATCACAGTGTTGTTGACTCCCAATGGTCCAAGTTGTTTGCCAAAAACCACATTGGACAGACTGATATGTGACAGGTTAAAGTTGATTGCCACTGAGTCAAACATAACATTGTTAAACATTGCACTCTCGGACATTTCAAAGATTGATCCTTCACCGCCAATCACCTGACCATCATACACAACGTTACTGATGAATGTGCTGCCCTGGATGGTGAGGTCCGCGAATGACATTTGAAGCAAACTGTATAAATGACTGTTGCTGTCAAACAATGTGCCAGTGATGCTCACACTACCACCTGATGATGCGATCAGTCCGTTGAAGTTGGTTACACCAGCCAACTGATTGTAGGCAATGTTGCCGTCAGTGATGGTGCTGATAAGATCACGGCCAAAGTCCTTGAAGTAGATCAAGTTGTTGGTCACTGTGTTATTGATGAATGTTGGTGTTTGGAATGTGAATGATGCGTTGTATCCATAGATTATATATGCTGCAGAGTTGTTGGCAAACACTGCATCATTGATCACCATGTTGTACTGGAATGAATTGACCAAGGTAGTGTATGGTGCACATGTGTAGTTGGAGATTGATCCACCATTGATTGTGAGAGATGATATGTTTCCACGCTCATTGTCCGTGAGGTAGATGGCACCCGACGAGTTGGACATGAATCCAGTGATCGTGACATTGTTCAAGACGATGTTGGCATTGTTGTTATTTGACCTGATCACTGTGTTGGCGTGAACAATGTTGAGGTTGCTGAGTGTGACGATTGTCATTGGTGATTGATCAGCAGATACAGCGAGGGTTATGAACATGTTGCTAATGTTGGTATTTGGCTGGAGAAGGTCGATGATCACCTGGCTACCTTGGGCAAGTGGAGTTGATGGTCCAATGGTCACGTTGAGTCCGGACAAGACAAGTTGGGCGTTACCATATTGATTGGAGGTGCTGTTGTACATTGGAGTGTACACACCTGGCGCAAGGACTATATTGAGAAGTGAGTTGGTTGGCTCTGGTATGATGACTGAGTAGCTAGCGATGGCAGCAGAGATGGTGGGGCATGCTTGGGTAGATGTGGCACCACATCCTTGAGTGGAGTTTGTTGTTGATGTTGGATCGACGAACAGTGTGGTCTGTGTGAGTTGTTGTTCTTGGCCAACACAGGTACCAATAATAAGTGATAGTTGGACAATAGCCAAGATAACAATAAAGTATTTAAAGTTCATTATTGATGTATTTGATTGAATGAATGATAAGTTAAGTTATCCAGGATTGTCCTTAAATAGTAATTAAAGTACCACATCTCGATGGTACTTAAAGAGACCAAACATACTATTCCTTGGAGTAATATTGAGTAATAATACCAAGTTTGCCAACAACAATAACAAGTCGTAATTCCAGATGGTTGGAAATTTGGACAACTTGAAATAAAATATCTATTTGAGATGGTATAATATTTTTTGTTGACACCAAAACCGAAAGATGTCAACAGGAGTCCGACCTCTATTTCAAATGTGTCCGAATAACATCAGTCATCTATTATAATATAGGGTGGAAAGTTCATCAATCTCTTCTTCTCTGTCGGAATTCAATCGTATGTGTACATATTTGTGTGTGTGAAATGGGTCAACATTGTGTCTGTTGTATCTGTTATGTTAACATAATATTCCCAACCAGGGCAAAGTGCCAGACTGTTGGTTTGGTGTCCTGTCATGATTCTCACTTGAGTCAGTTGATCCACATACCAATGACTTCATGTTAGTTACTCTTTCATTCGACCATTGACTTAAAAAGACATTGTTATTTGTTGATCTAGACATGTATAGTCGGTTGAAGAAGATCAAATGTGTATGCTTAGAACATTCATTGTCCACTAGCCTGGGATTTGAAATTTCCACTCGTCTTTGGAATTGGTTGAAATTTCGTCGATAACTAATGTGTAATTGGAAGTACGTTTTGGAAACTGGCCCAACCAGCGAATCATGATGCTAAAAATTCAATTTTTTAATTTTGGGGTAGATAAACGAACGAGGCGAGGAAGGATGGTGTTCACGGTCCCTGGACACTTACACACACACCAACGAAATACTCCTCCTTAATCAGCTTCATCATCAACTCGTAGCCAGTCAATACATTTGCTCATTCTCACGTACGCCACTCGACTTCCTATCCTCCTGTGTGTCAATATCATCGTTTTTATTCATTCAAATCGCTGCATTAGACAAGACATCGTCACATTCTCCCAATAACTTTATATATTACACATTACAGTTATTATTTATATTAACATATAATAATACATTTAAAGATATAGAAGATGTTCAGACAAGCTATCAGAAAGGTTCACACTCCTACCTTTGTATGTATATCTTCTCTATCTCAATCTCTATCTCTATCTCTAACTACATCAATGTTATACAATGAATACTAACATTAATCAATCTTCAATCATATCATTCAACAAACAATAACAGTACAAGGGATTGAGAAGCTATGCTTCTGACAACAAGATCTCAGGACAAGTCATCGGTATCGATCTTGGTACTACCAACTCTTGTGTCGCCGTTATGGAGGGTGGTGATGCTCGTGTTCTTGAGAACGCTGAGGGTGGTCGTACTACCCCATCCGTCGTCGCCTTCACTGACGACGGCCAGAGAATCGTTGGTCTCCCAGCCAAGAGACAGGTATGTTGTACACACATTCACAATCAACTCACATCATCAACTCAAACAACATAATGACTAATACATCATATTCAATCAACAACTTTAATCAACTTGGATTCAACTACAACAACAAAATAGATGGTCACCAACGCTGCCAACACATTGTTTGCTACCAAGCGTCTGATTGGTCGTCGTTTCGATGACCCAATGACCAAGAAGGATATGACAATGGTGCCATACAAGATTGTTAGAGGACCAAACGGAGATGCCTGGATGGAGGTTAAGGGCAAGCAGATTTCACCATCTGAGGCTGGTGCTATGGTGCTCACCAAGATGAAGGAGACCGCCGAGACCAACTTGGGCGCCACCGTCAAGGATGCCGTCATCACCGTGCCCGCCTACTTTGACGACGCTCAGCGTCAAGCCACCAGAGATGCCGGTACCATCGCCGGTCTGAACGTCAGCCGTATCATCAACGAGCCAACCGCCGCCGCCCTCGCCTACGGTTTCAAGCAGGACGAGCCAAAGACTGTCGCCGTGTACGATCTCGGTGGTGGTACGTTCGATATCTCCATTCTGGAGATTGTTGATGGTGTGTTTGAGGTCAGAGCCACCAACGGAGACACCTTCCTCGGAGGTGAGGATTTCGATGTCGAGCTGCTCAACTACTTGATCAGCGAGTTCAAGAAGGAGAAGAACGTCGATCTCTCCTCAGACAACATGGCCGTTCAGCGTCTGCGTGAGGCCGCCGAGAAGGCCAAGTGCGAGCTGTCCTCCACCCTCCAGACAGAGATCAACTTGCCATTCATTTCCGCCACCGCCGCTGGCCCACTCCATTTCAACATGAAGCTGACCCGTTCCAAGTTTGAGCAGTTGGTCGGCAACTTGATCAACAAGACCGTCGAGCCATGCAAGATCTGTTTGAAGGACGCTGGTATGTCACCAAAGGACATCAACGAGGTTATCCTCGTCGGAGGTATGACCCGTGTGCCCAAGGTGCAAGAGGTCGCCAAGAACCTGTTCAACAAGGAGCCATTCAAGGGAGTCAACCCAGATGAGGCCGTCGCCGTCGGTGCCGCCATCCAGGGATCCGTGCTCAAGGGAGACGCCAAGGGAATCGTCTTGGTCGATGTCACCCCACTCTCACTCGGTATCGAGACCTACGGAGGTGTGTTCACTCGTCTGATCAAGAAGAACACCAACATCCCAGCATCAAAGACCGACGTCTTCTCCACCGCTCAGGACGGTCAACAGGAGGTCGAGATCAAGGTGTTCCAGGGAGAGAGAGAGATGGCCGCCGACAACAAGCAGCTGGCCAGATTCACCCTGTTCGGTTTGCCACCCTTGCCAAAGGGAGTTCCACAGATTGAGGTCACCTTTGACATTGATGTCAACGGTATGCTCCAGGTCGTCGCCAAGGACAAGGCCACCGGAAAGGCCCAACAGGTCCGTGTCCAGGCCTCAGGAGGTCTCAGCAAGGACGACGTCGCTAGAATCATCAAGGAGTCCGAGCAAAACGCCGAGGCTGACAAGAAGAGAAGAGAGTTGGTTGAGGCCAAGAACTCTGGTGAGGCCCAGCTGTACCAGGTCGAGAAGGATCTGGTCGACTTTAAGGACTATTTGAACGCACAGCAGGCTGAGGAGATCAAGAAGGCTCTCGCCCAGCTCAAGGAGGTCGTCTCCAAGGAGGACATTGGCGCCATCGAGGCTGAGGTCAAGAAGGTTCGCGATCTCACCACCGCCACCTTTGAGACTGCCTACAAGGCCAAGGTTTCCGCTCAACAACAATCATCCAACACCAACAACACCAACAACACCAACCAAAGCAACGATTCAAACACCACCGAGGCTGAGTTCACCGAGAAGAAATAAACATTCTCGATTATATAAGTTAAAACAAATCAATTATCTCCACCAGTACTGGTGTCTATCTATCTTTTTTTAATTATTCATTGATTCATTGATTGAATGATGACCACGAGGTTAGTGTGTGGCAAGTATCTCGCTCAGCGGAGAATTCGCGCCAACAATTTGAGACAAACAAGTGAATTATAAAGTTTTGTGAATGCAGTAGAGAGATAATTTGAATAGTGTGTGTTTGGTCATTCATTTATTCACTAATACACTAACATACAGATAATAGAATAAAATAGATAGATATGACAAACAATGTACACATAACTCAAATGTCAGAGGATGAGATATCCTCACTGCCAGCTGGACAACTAAAGCAGTTGATCATCGAGTCGGGTGGCAAGACAGACGGTCTATTCGAGAAGTCTGACTTGGTCGAATATGCTAAACACGTATGTCTATCATTCTAATTATATACAAGGGCTGACCTGTGATTGCTGACTTGTATCTATCCATCATCATCATATACTATAGCTTAGATCAACTCTACCAACACCTGTAGATGAAGGAACTGTTGCAACACCAGAGTTTCAACGCAAGAAAGTAAAGGTTGACTATTATGAAGTTCTAAAGGTTGCCAAGACTGCTACACCAGGTGAGATTAGAAAGGCTTATTACAAGTTGGCTACTGAGTTCCATCCTGTATGTGCATGACACGACACGACTTGACCATCTACAACATACTTACGACTACATACAACAGGATAAGAACAGGAATGATCCACGTGCAGAGGAGATGTTTAAAGAGATCAGTGAGGCATATCAGATATTGTCGGACCCTGAGAAGAGACAGAGATACGACCAGTTTGGATTCGATGGAATGGATGATATGATGATCGACCCACTGGCACTCTTCCGTCTGATCTTTGGCGGTGGCTTGTTCCAGGACTTCAATTGGCGATCTGTCCTTCTATGATATGTTTGCACAGAACTTCAATCCCAACCCAGAGGACCCCAACAAAGCAGGTGACATCAAGATGCCCACAGCAGACGATCAGGAGAAGAAGCAAAAGGAGCGTGCAAGACTATTGACAGAGTTCCTGCTCACATTCATCGATCCATACGTCAAGGGCACAATTACAAAGAACATGTTTGAGGACAAGGTAGGTGGAACACTCTCTCCCACATGACTGATCATGAAGTGCTAATCACGTATCACCAACCATTATAGGTCAAGGAGAAAGCAATGGAGATGGAGCAAGGCCCTGGTGGTGCAGAGTTATTATCATTGCTTGGATACGTATACGTTCAAGAGGCCAAGCAGCATTCAATGTTTGGATTCATCTTTGAGATTAGTGAGAAGGGACATAGAGCTGGAGAGGTGATGTCTGTCGTCAAGTCTGCCGTCAAGATGCAGAGCCAAGTCAACACAATGTCCAAGAGTCCGGATGCATCAGTCGACAGCCAATCGGAATCATTGATCAAGGAGGGACTGGACCTCATCTGGAAGATGGGTCGTCTGGACATTGACACAGCGGTCAGACTGGTGTGCGAGGAGATCATGTCCAAGAAGAACTCAGAGTCCAAGGTGAGGAAGCTACGTGTAGAGGCCATCAAGACACTTGGTACCATCTTTGAGAAGGTTGGAAACGAAAAGAAGCGCAAAGGCAATGGTGCAGACGACCTTTTGAATATGGCCAGGCCTCCACCCTCATAAACAGTAGTAAATGAATCAATACACCATGCATGATGGGATATCCATTCCTTTTTGTCGATAACATAATGATGATGATGATGATGACTAGTGATGGGGATATTATCCAGCTACAACTTATCAATTGATGGACTACCTTCGTTGGTCCAGGATTGTTGGTATTAGCTTCACACACTCATGATGGTGTCGAATCATGAGCTGTCATTCATTCCAAAGACGGAATTTCCATTTCGAAATCTTCTTACTCGTTTCTATCTATGAATGCCCTACACATAGAGTAAGGTTCACTTTGATATACATCGATCAACTATACAAAGATATAAATATATACATACATACATAATGTCAACTCTACTGCTGACAGCATCAAGAAGAGCAGTGGCCTCTTCAACCACTATCAATAGAATGTTCACAACAACATCATCTACTTTCATTCAATCAAGACACCTCACATCAACTTCAACATCATTATACATAAACCAACAACAACAATATAGTAACAACAGCTTGATAAACAGTCGGAACACGAGAAACTATTCTTCGTCAACACCACCCAATCCCAATGCACCACTGTAGGTCAATCAATCGGTCGAACCGAACGAATGGACGAACGAACGAACGAATGAACAATCACATACTAACACAAACACTATACTATATAGTGTAGGAATAACATTCATTGATAAGGATGGAACAAAGATAAATGTAAAGGTACCTGAGGGTACCAATCTGCTCGAGGCTGCACATTCCAATGACATTGATCTGGAAGGTGCCTGTGAAGCATCGATTGCTTGCTCCACCTGCCACGTCTACATCGACAACAAGTACTTTGATCAGCTGCCCATGTCCTCCGACGAGGAGAACGATATGTTGGATCTGGCCTTTGCCTTGCAGACAAAGTAAGTGTGAAGGGATCAGAAACATGTTCAGGACCATGATCTAACTCATACACATCATCAACAATGAATGAATATAGCTCTAGACTAGGATGTCAGGTGATCGTTACAAAGGAGTTGGAGGGTATGGAGGTACAGCTGCCGGCTGCTACCAGGAATATGTCGGTCGATGGATACAAGCCTCCAAGACATTAATCCACATCATCACATAATGATGATGATGTGATATCGATGATAATATGTATTGGATTGGATTGGATGAATGGACGAATAAAGTGCACTCAATCTAGAACTTAAACTTCTTCTTGGATGCAGAGTTAACAACAACAGCACTTGGTGGAGGCGCAGTACTGTCCAAATGCGTCGACCTTGTCTTCTTTTGATTTGCAGACAGGTATCGCTCCAGGTCATCATCACCATCATATTGCAGATAATCAGTTGGATCACTGACTTTAGATGATGACGATGTTGTGACTGATTCTGCAGCTGCTGGTTTTGATGTTGGATTCGGTATTGCCATATTGAAGAACTTCCTCTTCTTTGTCTTTTCATCCTCGCCATCTTGCTCAATGTCATTGCTCAACAGTGCTATCAGTTTGCTCATACTAGTATTGTCATTGTTTCCATATGTCGAGCTCTCCTTGAATACAGAATGAAGTGTCTCCAGTAATGATGTATTATGTTCATTTGAAGTAGGTTGAGTCGTTGATGATGTTGATGTTGATGATGATGATGATGTTGAGGATGGTGTCATTGTTGTTGTCGTCGTGGTGGAATATGGGAAGGCAGCTGATAGTGGAGGTCCTTTGACCACGAGCTTGACACCTTCCATATGAATAGAGAACTTTGGATCGAATTGGGACAGTGTCTTCTTTGTCATACCATTATACATCTGATTGGTACACAATGTTATTCCATCAAACATCTGTTCATCTCTCTTATTGAATGAACTGCCACCATAGCACCAATACTTTATGTTTGGATACAAGTCTGACAATGCCTGTATATCAACATTGCACCACATTACCGACCTATGTACGTTCATTCATTGTTAGTCAATCAATCACCGTCAGTCAATCAATGAATGAGGTTGTATCATACATACTTTACAGACTTGTTTATACTTTGATCAAAGACATTATCGATTGGAGAGTAGTGAGATAGTATGATTGTAGTTGATTGATCCAGGTCATTGGATAGTGATGTCTTTAGCCATTTGATATCATTCTTGTTCCATTGATTCTGATCACGCATTGAGCATCGTGGACGATCTTGATCGCCCTTGATCTGTTCAAAGTGGAATTGATAGCCATCGGGCATGTTGACCATGGGCGGAATGAATGGCCATAGTGTCGTGCCCAGCACACGCAAGCCTGGACCCAGTGAATACTCCTCATTCACAAGGAAGTGTACATTGTGGCGCGGTGCCTTTGTATCACACCAACTCTTTAACGTTTGATTACTTTGCTCCATTGTAAGACCACCTCTATACTCTAGTGAACCTGCCACCATCAACACAACACTGAATCGAGTCGATAGTGTAGATAGACATTTGAATAAAGGACAATCATCTGTACTCTTTATCATTGCCACATTACCAGCTAGCAATAATACATGAGCAGTTAGACTACCATCACTATGTAGTTGATTCAATATTTCATCGCAGTTTGATTCATCAATGAATAAATCACTTATTATCTGTAGATTGGCTACAAATGCCATGTTGTCGTTATGTTATTATCTCTTTATATTATATGTATGTATTGGTTAAATGGTTGGGCTACTTTCATTACACTCAAATGAAGCCCAAACTAGTTTCTAACCTAAAAAGGAAAGTTTGAACTTCACTCGCCCACCTCATGTACTTGGACCAATCACCTGGTCATTTATGACATCTATATGGTCAGCCATTGGATTCCATAGCCAATTGAGTCTATTGGGAATCGTATCCATTAACAATAGAGTTTACTAGATATGGATTATTGGTTGATTCCACAGAGAACCAATCAATTGTAATGGAGGGATCGATCATGATCTAATAATTAGATCGGTGTAATGTGGAAGTATAAGACAAGTCAGACCATGTATGTATGCTGTTTAGTCACTGACCGGTGACTTGTCGGTCGGCAGAGTGTGATTGATGATCAATCAGTGTGATGTGGTGTCAAGAGTGTGAGCATCTTGTTGATCGATCCCCCATCTACACCACACCCGACAACAATCACATGACATAGACAAACCACATAAACACACCTTATCACAGACTATCAATGTTATATGTTACACTTATTATTATTAATGTTATGTTGGATGATCATGAGGTGATTGATGAACACCACAACTTAACATACTCCACAACAACATCAAACTAAATAGGATTGTTATTGAGTCATACTACTCTTTCAAAAAACAACCAGAGAGGGGTAAGCAAAGAACATGATTACTTCAAGTAAGTATGACACACACCGATCGGATGTCGCGCTCAAATAAATGATTGATTTCACTTCACATTCTTTACATGGACTGACCCATCATGGTAAATATCCGGGTAAGTATCTTGAGTCGTTACCACCACCTACATACTTACACTGCAGGATTATGATCAAAGTGAAATGATCAGAATAAATTATTAATGTTTTCAAATAAATACGACGAATCACACAAATCGGATTCTTTCATCTATCACGCAACAACAACTATTGGGCATTGGCAGTCTCTATCTGTTCTGTCTTGTCTGTCTCCGTCACTCTTTCACTCTTTCATTCAATCAATCATACAATCCTCAACATCACATACGTCAATCAACTAAACCGTATTACACATACACACACATACAGATCATCAAGTTGACTACATTTTTAGAGATAACTATCTATTTTATCTATTAACAAAGTAAGAATCAAAGTTTGAATCTCATTGTAATTGATTCCAATACCAGCCTCAACTCAGGCCTGGTCATTCAATCAATCCATCAACTACAAAGTCCACCACCACAAAGACCAAAGGGGATAAAGTGGAGATCACAATAACAATCAACTGGATAGATATTACTTTGATCTTTTATTTATCTATCGCGACCCATACCTGCAAGGCTATGATAGGATAATTCCATCAACAACTTTATTCATACATTCAATTCATTGATATCATTGATTACACATCGCGACAACCCAGGTATAAAATATACTACTACTAGTTTACAACAATGTATTATTATCGATGGAGAGAGTTAGAGAAGATAATGTTCAGATTTAGATAAATCATTGCACACCCCACCCCAATCAATTACACACTCCTCACCACACACCACAACATTGTTTTGATCATAACCGCCAATCACCAATACGACCCGACTTTGATCAAATTCATATAAAAGCCACTGGACACACATTGCCGAGCATCACCCCGACACCCTTCTTGGGCACCATCAATCCTCCTTTCTTTGATCTATTACTGTTTGTGTGCTTCAATTATTAATTGAATTGTACAATTCACATCACCTCCCCTCTTCACACAAAGTCCCTCCTCCGTTAGGTCTTAGACCAACAACATCATCATCAACAATAACATCGTGACAGTTGGGAACAAATTCAAATCAACCAATCAATCCTAACATCATTTGTTAGATATATCTTATCTAGAGTAATAATACATATACAACAACAACAAGAAGATGTTTTTCAAAAAGAAGAAGGACGAGCAGCCTGCCAACAAGTCACCGCCACAGTCTGCAATAGCATCGGGATCTCCAAATGGTGCCACAATGCCAGCTTACCATCATGGTATCAAGATAGGTTCAGTGGCAAACAGTGCCAGCACTGAACAATTGAACCAAGTTGCTGTAAGTCATTCAATCAATCAATCAAACATTGTTGGGATTATAATTGATTTCCCGGGTTATCAGGTCATGTTCTAACACAATATTTGTCAACTATGACAATAACAACAGGAGAACAAACAGAAGATTCCATCATTATTCAGATTGTTGGCAGAGCACAAGTTGACAGAGCGTGACATCTGGGAGGGATACCCCATGCTCTTCTCAATCCTCTACCAATTCAAGGATCAATTGGACAGAAGTATGTAGCCTTATCACTCACTCATTCAATCAATTTCCATCAATCAATCAATCAATCAATCATACTGACTTAATTACATCTGTATCATTCCAGCTGATTCCGGTACGGCCAGTGTAATCACTTTCCATTTGCCAGCGATTCCAGAGTTTGCCGACACACGCAAGAAGACTTACAAGATCAACAAGAAGTTCACAATTGCACAGACCATCAATTTGATTTGTAAGAAGCAGCAGGTACCAGATCCAAAGAGATTCTGGATAGGATCACTACAGGGCTTCATCATGAAGGATGACGAGCCACTCAGCACCTACGGTCTCGGAACAATCTTTGAGTCATGGGAACTACGTGTAATCTACAAGAATGACATCCTCTCCAAGTCGCCACTAAAGTCTGAGCCAATGGAGTCCATTGGAACAGAGTTCATTGTCGTCTTTGAGTTGCCACCCCTCCAAGAGTTCAATGGACTAAAGAAGCACGTTGTCAAGGTTGACACTAACCAGACTATCAAACAGGTATGTAGTAATAGTTTATGGACAATCTGTCAATCAATCTAACACTGGAATAATTCCACCCATCAGTCAATCGCCAACATATGTAGGAAGTACAAGGTAGAGTCACCCGATAGATTCTCGGTGATGACTATGGATGAGAATCCACTGGCAGAGTTTGTGTTGTTCAGTGGCGCTTGTTTCAAGCACTATGGCCTCGGCTACAAGTTCAAGAAGTGGGACCTAAAGATCGTGTTCACAGACTTGATACCACCATTCGTTCATCGTCACACTGTGATCCCAATGCACGGTTGGGCACAGGTCAGTCCAGGCCAGCTGGACCCATTCACCGCACGCGCCATCATCAACGACCTTGAGGAGCGCTGCTCCGAGTTCCAGGCCGAGATCCGTCGTCTGAACCAAGACATCGAGGGTGGCAATGAGCTGTCGCGCGAGCAGCAAGCCGAGATTGAGCGTCTGCGACAGGAGATTGCCAGACTACAGGCACTGATGGAGGAGGAGCGCGAGTCAACACAGGCCCAGAACGAGGTCTACGAGTCAAAGTTGGCCGCAGCCAATGCAGAGATCGATACACTAAGCGGCCAACTGCGATCAATGAAGGCCCGCCTGGACGAGACCAACTCGCAGCTCATGTCTGCCAAGATCGCCAACGAGGATCTTCACTCATCATTGAATCTTTGCCAGGCCGACAAGGAGGGACTAGAGGGCCAGCTGCAAGAGGCTCACGCCACAATCACAGACTACATCAGAAAGCTAGAGAATGCCAAGTTGGCCGCGTCCGAGCAGGAGGCCCAACTCACACAAATGATTGCCACTTTGGAGCGCGAGAAGGCCGCCATCAGGGAGGAGGCACGCATGAACCTGGAGCGTCTGTCCACCGAGAAGGTGTCAAGCGAGGAGCAGGCCAAGGAGAGTCTGTTACACATGCAGGCCAGCCAGGCGATGCTTGTCTCCGAGCTTCAAGACGAGTTGGCCGCCCTGCAACGCGAGCGCGAGATGATGGCCCTGCAACTGCACAAGGCCACCGTGGAGAAACAAGAAGCGGTTCAGACTGCCGAGCGCGCCGAGAAGAAGATGGACGAGCTATCCAAGAATGTGAAGCGTGTAGAGCGTCAGTTTGGAGACTTGGAGCGTGAGCGTGATGTGCTGCGCCAGCAGGTGCAGATCAAGCTGGACGAGATTGCCGACCTGCAGAAGGACATTGAGTGGTCGCGCGAGACCACCGCCGACCTCGAGCGTCGTCTGACAAGCGCGTCGGGCGAAGTCAAGATGTTCAAGGACATCAAGAACAAGGAGTCTGCACGTCTCAAGGTCACATCAGCCGAAGAGAGCAAGGTCAAGGGCGACCTGGACAGCGAGCGAAAGAGAAACATCGACGCCACCGCCAAGTTCACCAAAAAGTTGGCCGAGGTCGAAGCCGCCCAAAAGAACCAACAAGAGGCATACCAAAACGCAGAGGCAGTCTTCAAGAAGCGTGAGGCTGAGTTACTGGCCCAGGTCGAGGAGTATCGTGTACGTTGTGAGGAGCTGCAAGCTGGTGGCGCCACCACATCCAGCACCGTCGCCAAGCCAGCATCATCAGCAGCACCAACCACAGGTGGCTTTGTAAAGCGAATGCCAACACAGTCCACAGCCACAGTAGAGCCAATTGCCAACACACCAGTGTTGTTACAGTCGCCCGATGTCAAGGCCACCAACTCATTCGGCCTTCAACCATCGACGGCCACACTGGTGATTGGTGGACGCGACAGACGTAACTCGCCACCCCAAGAAGAGATGTCCTATGCCAAAGAGCAACTCAAGACCTTTACGCCAGCGCCAGTCGAAGTGGCCACACTCGACATTGCCAACAACCTGTATACCTCACTGCAGAGTCGCTTCACCAACATCACCGATGCCAATGGTGTTGAAGAACTCAATCTTTCCGACTCTGATTAATTGATCATGATCACTGACACACACACACATCTCGAATAATGACTGCGATGACGACCAACAGCAACTCAATCCACACATGGACAACAATAACTCTGGTTGTTTACCATCAATCTACTTACTACTTTTAAATATATACATGCATGTAAATGTAACATTATCATCTATCCGCATCCACATCCATGCCCATTCAGGCATCTTGGTATCACATTTGTAACTTGGTTAATGTTTAATGGTTTGGGTCCGTGTTGAGAGCCCGGACGAGGGGTGTCGACTACACCCCAATGATTGGTACACCTGTGCCATATTATCTTGTAGTATGTCCAAGTGTAGTTTGGACAAAAGGTACGAGTTTAATGTTCTGATGGTGCAACATTGGCACACTCAAACCAGAATGACTTGAAGGACCAGGAGAAGATGAAGATATTGTCCAACTTCTCTAAAGAACCAGAAATGTTTTTGGTTAATGGTATCGTAGCAAATGGTGTAAAGTTCTTGTCATTGGAATCCAATATACACTTATGGAAAGACGATAAAACTAGGAATCATTCTCGTCAATACTGGCAATTACGTAATCGTCGCTATCTTCAACTTAGACAGGATGTCAAATAGTTTTGCACTTTCCGTTGTTGAGAGCAGCAGTTTTAATAAAGCAATCAAATTAATCTATCGAAATTGAATGAATCCTTTTATCAATTCAATCTAGTAAATAACTTTTTAATTTAATTATTTATTCCGATTTTGATATTCATACACAATGATTATTCGAATAATGACTGCGACGACGACCAACAACAACTATAGTAATCCAACTTCTTTACAATACTACTACTACTACTTTTAAATGTAAATACGGACATTATCATCAGTCTGCATCAAGGCAGGAAGATGCTCTGGCATCTTCCTTTATCTTTCTAACTTTGTTGTCAATGATTGATGGTTTGGGTGTTGTTGGAGAGCCCTGACAAAGTTGGAGTAGTCGCGGAGCATTGGACTTAAACGGAATTTAACGTTGTTCAGATGAGGGTTGTCTTGAATGGCATCAATGATCATCTGAGGAACTTGATTTTGGTTTGTTCCAAAATGCTTGATAGTGATTGATGATGATTGTTTGTTATATCTTAGTAGTCCAGATATAAACTCGAAGGAATTGTGACCAATTATAATGATCTTATCAACATTGTTCAATGATTGGTATATCTGTATCATCCTCCTTTCTTCTTCTTCATCACCTTGAAACTTCTTTTGAATGATTCGACCTTTTAGAACCAGTTTGTTGACCTTGCACTTGATCACTGGAGCAAATTCAATGGGTATTCCATTTAATCCATTCAATCTGTAATCCAAATGATCAACAAGAGGTTGGCTCTGGAAGAGATACCTGAGGAATCTGATCTCTTGTGGTACATCGTGACGTGGATAGTCAAGACTCAACTCGGTGATTGGTGATCCAGCCAAGTGTTGTTGTTGTAGTAGCTCGATGAGACCATCATAGAATGATATGTGGTTGCCAGCCTCGACTTCCCATGACTCGGCAAAATGGAAGTGGAGCGATTGAATTGATGGCAGTGTCTTGAGCTTGTTAAATAGATTGTGTGGATACTCATTACACAAGTAGTACATTTGAGTATGTTGGCAAACAATCTTCAGCTTTGAGATGACTGGATGATTGGTGGGAATGAAAGGGAAGTCTGTGCCGTCAACGTCTCCAAGCTCGACATCCATCCATTCCAATTGAGTGTTTATCGAGATGAACTTCGTAAGAGCAACCTTTTGTGAATCACTAACTGGGGCATTGTCATTGCTGTCGTACACTAGATATAACCTTTTGATAGAAGACACATTGAGCTGAAGGAGATATCGAATGGCCATCATATTCGTCTCCAAGAGTGATATTGATTCGAGACATTTAGAAAGTCTCAACATCATGTTGTTGTCACCTGTTGTCTCTATTTGGGGATCTTCTTCTTCTTCTTTAGGTAGATAAGAGAGTGAATGTAATGTTGGTGATATTGTTGCAAGAGCATTGTCATCACCATGTGACTTGATGTACTCTATTAGACCATTGCGCTTGATCAATGAAGTATTGAGTTGTCGCACTTGCTTATGAAATGACTTTGACACTAGAGCCAACTCCAACCACCATTTGTAACACACGTAATAGTGTAGACGAGGATAGATGGGACTCTGAGGCCATACATCTAAATGATATGGGTACAGATAACTTATAATTTGTTGAACTATTGTTGTATTCATTCAGAATAAACAACACTTGTTTATATATCTCAAGTATTAAGATAAAATGTGAAGTGTTGTCTCATCAGCTGGTTCATAATTGGCTTTTTGCCCTCTTGGTATTCTCCCACCTTGAGGATAAAGAATAAACTTTGTCCAAACTACACATTCTTCCTGAAGTTTAAACTAATACTATCCAATGAAGATAAGGTCAATAAATTATTCATTCAATCAATCAAACAATCTTATTTAATTTAATATAAATAACTTATTTAACACAATTAATAAAATGTCTTGGCATGATTTAGTTAAATCACTTATGGATGATGGTTTTCAACAAGCTGCCATCATTGGAAACTCTGATAACTCAACATGGTCCAACTCTCCCAAAATTTGACTTGAAGGATGACAATGAGAAGAAGACAATATTGTCCAACTTCTCTGAGCCCATCAACTTTGCCAATGCTGGTATTTTGGTCAATGGTGTAAAGTACTTGACACTGAACGCCAACAACAAAACGGCTACTGGAAGGAAGGGAACAGGAGGAATCGTTCTCTTCAATACTGGCAAGTGCATAATCGTCGCTGTCTACAATGATAAGATGCAATCACCTGCTGCCCTTGCCATTGTTGAGAAACTAGGTGATTTCTTAATTCAAAATGATTCAAATGAATGATCCATCAATCAATCAAACATTCAATCACAACTCAATCATACAATTCAATACAATCAATTAATTAATTAATAACTTTTTTTATTGTGTCTTTCAACCAATCAAAAACTTTGCAAAAGTTGATCCGATTTACCCCCACCACATCACACACAACAATCTGATCTCGTTTTTGATTGAAAAAAAGATCAATCATGTTATCATTCAATGACACCCCCCACAAGGGTTAGAGACCCGTGTTAGTCAGTGTGCCCCGACTCACACCCAGGTATTGTTAATCTTTGGGCATGATGGGATGGTGGGTTGGTGTTGTGACCTGACTGACACTGTGTTGCTCAGTGTGATAATAGTGAGGAGGCGTTTTGTTGTTGAAGCATGATGCCGTCCGTCTTCATCACCATCATAGATTGTAGCGCTGGGCACTACTACGACCCAAAGAAAAAAAAAGAAGAAACAAGATATATATATTTATAAGTTAGTTAGATACAGATAGAAATAGAAAGATAGATAGATATATATTGTTGTTATGATGACTGGATAATGATTGATCTATGTTCTTCGATATCAACGACGACAACAACGAACAACAACAACAACACGCATGCGATAAAACTATCTCAAATGAATAAATATCAAGAGCAGCAGCAACAGCTGCCATTTGTTGTTGGCGTCGATGCCACCACCACCAACACCAATGCCAACATAACGAGGCCATTGGTGATGGGTGGCGACATTGATCAACACACTGGCAACAGCAGTAACAGTAGCAGTAACAGTAACATTAGCGAACATCATAATCATAATCAACATAACAGTTCAACTCTGGACACTTCAATGTCCAGTGATACATCATCATCACCACCAAGTGTAAAGCCAACAACAACAACAACAAGTACTACTACAACAACAACTATAACGACACCACATAAATCACCTCCACCTCCAACTCTCAAGAGTAATCCAACAAAGAAACCATCACTCTTTATCAATACCAACTTTTCACAACCATCACCATCACCATCGCCACATCAACAGCCAGATCAATTAGATCAACATCATCATCACCCAACTTCATCATCAGACAAGTCCAAACATAATAATAGTAATAATAATAATAATAATGTACAAACACCTCATTTGGTGCCATCACTGGTGGACAAGCTCAATAGTATCAATATCACTCATGGAAAGGTAGTTGTACCGCCTACTCCAACATCATCGGCTCACGTGATCGGTCACTCTACGACGACACAGACATCACCAGGCTCAATCAAAGGATTGTATAAAGATCCATCAACGTCGTCTATGATGATGATGTTGTCAGGTGTGAGTGGTAGTAGCGCCACGGGCATTGGTGCCAACCGTGTGGGTGCCACCACCCCACCCGTGTCCGCATTGATGACGCCAAAGAAGTTTGACACGATACTCAAGGCCGACTTGAACCTGCCCAACCTCAACATGGAGAACCCCTACGCCAAGCAGCAGCAGCAGCAGCATCATCAGCAGCAACTACAGCAGCAGCAACAATATCACAACGCTCAGATGACGCACTATCGTAAGATTCGCGCGCACGGCGTTCTCTCCAAGATATTCGGCGCCGACAGCAGCCAGTACATGGGTACTGGTCCGGCCATTGGCTCGACGCCAAAGCTCGGCGCCTCGGTCTACAGCGGTTACTCGCCATTCCTCGACTTCTCGGATGAGGAGGGTGACGAAGACGACGAAGACGACAATGGCAACGGCAGCAACGATGGCAACTACGTGGGGGACATCGACATTGACAAGTTCTCCGACGGCACGTTCAGCAGCGCCATCTCACCCAACGAGTCACCCAAGTCGACGCCCACATCGCCAACATATCCGCCTGGGCTCTTGTCCAATGTGTCTGCCAGCATGATATCATGGGTCTCTGGCGAGTCGCCCACTCGCAAGCTGGCCGCCACCAGAACAACTATCAGTTCAAGTTACGCCGAACAGCTAACTGCCAAGCTTGTGGCGCCTACTCAGGGCAGTCTCCCAACAATGCAACAAACAAACAGCAGCATCAACAACAGCAGTGGAATCATAAACAACAACAATAGCGTCAACAACAACAACAACAGCAACAACATTGGCAATGCGAATACGACTACTTCGACGACGACAACATCATCATCCTCCTCTTCTGGCAGCGACAGGTCAATCAAGGATAATAGCAGAGATGGTAGTAACAGGAGGCCCACCAAACTACTGATACAGAAGTTCCTCTCAAAGAGCACGGGTGGAAGTGGTGGTGGCAGTAACACAGCATTGGGCAACAGTCATCCGCCCATCAGCAAGTACACCGAGCCACCATCAGCCCCGTATATCCTGCCACAATCAAGTAAGGAGTCACTGAGCACATTGATGAAGGATAAGATTGGATACGACCTCTTCCGCACCTTTTGTGAGAAAGAGCACTCTTTGTCAAACCTCGAGTTCCTGGAGGATGTCGAGCATCTCCAGAGCATGACCACAACGGCAGCACTGCCAAACGAGGCGCTTGACGAGGCCAAGCGCATTTATAATAAGTACTTGCAGGTTGGAGCAGCTGACGAGCTGGCAGTCGACAGCGATCTGGTCGCACAGGTGCAGGCAAGACTAAGCAATTGTAGCGGCAACAGTCGGCAACAACTAAAGACATCGAGCGGAAGTTTGGCGGTCGAGCTCAGCGCCGCAGCCCTAGCCAACGAGGACACCACACTGGACAGGACATTGTTTGACAAGATATATCGTGTCATTAAGGAGGACGTCACATTGGACTCGTTCAAGAGGTTCTGCCACGCCTACAATCATTCTACATCGAGTGGCGCATTGGCCATCAATGGCAGTCGGTCGGTGTCACCTCCAACCACACCATCGCTAATGTCCGAGTCGCCGCCACTGGACAGCGCCGACCAAGTACCACTGTCACTCAACAACTCGCCACGCAATCATCATCATTCACAACTGCCGCATCATCAGCAGATCACTTCACTGTCACCGCGCGGACAATCTGAACGCCAAACAACATCCAACTCAAACTCCTCATCACCCGTGCACACGAGCCACCATCATCACCCACGCGAACCTCACCATCATCCAAGCAGCAGCAGCTCATTGCCTGCGCTTGGCGTCAGTCTCCTGACGTCGCCACCACTGTCCCCTCGCATATCAATGATCAAGCCACTCTTCCTCAAACAGACACAATCACTGCCATCGTCCGAGAACTCATCGCCACTGCTTCAAACCCAATCAATCATCGATGACATGCAGCAGTATGGTGTGGCGTTTGGTTTTAAGAGAGGATGCTGCAAGGCACCTTGCGACTGTCTAGCGTACAAGTCACAGGGCCTCAACGGCGGAGCCTGTCTCAACTGTGGACACTATCCTGCCAGCCACAAGAACCTGGGCAAGGCGAATGCCTCCCCACTCATCTATCCCAACAGCTTTGATCTGGCTTCCAATGATCTGCCCGAGAGCGTCACCGAGGTGTTCAATGAGATGAACAAGTTGGACCTGTCCCTGGTCCACAAGGATGGCAGCATGGATGTATCTGGTATCGACTACAGCAACTACAACATCACTGACAACAACATTGACTATGCCAGCGACTTGGACATTAGCCAACAACCATCAGACCTCAGCAGTGTGATCAGTGGAGTGAGCGGTACCACACAGAGGACACAAGTGCCCAACCGGATCGATCACAGATTGTTTTCAAACTTTAGCAACTGGATCATCGATGGCGATGACCTCGTTTTCATGGAGAAGCTGGGCCAGGGAGCATCGGCCAAGGTCTACAAGGCAGACTGGCGCAATCAAGAGGTGGCCGTCAAGATCCTCAAAAAGACACCTGAGCAACAGAAGCTGCAGGACTTTTTGAAGGAGTTGGAGATCATGAGCTCGCTGCGATCGCCACACGTCGTCTACTTCTATGGCATTGTGCTGCAGCCGAGGATCAGCATGATCATGGAGTACTGCTCCAATCTCTCTCTCCACCATCTTATGCACACCTCCATGGACTTCTCGTGGGACTGGGTTATCAAGTTCAGTACTGAGATGGTCAAGGGCATCAAGTGTCTACACAACTGGAAGCCAGTCATTGTTCACAGGGATTTGAAGTCCCTGAACCTACTTGTAAGTTGTGCCTTCTATCGATGCAATAACAAAGCTGGATGCTAACATTCACTTTTTTTTACAGGTTACCGATCATTGGACGATCAAGGTGGCAGACTTTGGACTGAGTAGATTCCAAACAGGCAAGACTACTTTGAGAAAGACGAGAGGTACCTATGCATACTGCGCGCCAGAGGTGCACTTTGGCGACTCTACAGTCAAAGGTGACATATTCTCAATTGGTATCATTATAGTATGTACAATATGGATGATGATGATGTGTACGATGGTAGTGGATCACTAACCAACCAATCAATTTTAGTGGGAGATGATTATTAGATGTATGAGGGGCAAGTACGAACGACCTTATGCAGAGTACAAACAGATACAGTTTGACTTCCAGATCCTGGTCCTTACATCCAAGAAGAACATCCGTCCAACAATACCTCCCAACTGTCCAGAAGGCTTTGTAAATCTTATTAACCAATGCTGGGAACTCGACCCAGAAGTATGTATTCATTCAAATCCAAGAAGTGATCAATCCACCAGACAAGATATCTAACATTCATTCTCAACAACAACAGAAACGTCCTACTTGTCCAGAGATTCTCGAACAACTTCAGAGCTTGGAGCGATCCTACCTCGAAAACAAGAAGCGATGGGACAAGGTCAGGGATAAGCCAAAGAAGGTCTAGTCGACCTCGATCCCAATTCCCCAATCCAAACATCATGTACATAAACTATCTTTAAGGCCTTTTGTTCTGGCCATTACGAGATTCTAGGTGTTTCAACCCGTTGCTGGTCTGTCGTATTCCTAGCAAAGAGGGCGAGTGCTGAGACAGGGTAGTTAATTGCCAAAGTATACTTTCGTCAATGAGAATGGAGAATGCCTTAACCGCCAAAGTTTCTTTTGAGGACGCTTGTCAACGAAAGGAGTGGACAAAGAATACTTTGGTATCTCCATTGAATGGAATAATTCCAGATAGTTGGAGATGTGTACAAGACTTTGGTGGAGGGAACCACCTGATATATTTAATAAGGATAGTATTAAATGAATGTCAGACCTACCCACCTTGGGGTAGGTTGATGACGATGGTAATGATAAAGATTGATGTAAATAGTTGGTTGGACGTTGATGGAATGAATGGATGGATGGATTCTGGGGGCGAGCATGGACGCTGTTTTGGTTCATCCAGACTCTCTACTTCTTCTTCTTTGTTGTTGCTCCCTTGTGATGATGGTGGTGGCTCGAGGATGAGGACGACGAAGAGGAGGGTGTGATGTTGAAGATCGAGTGAAACACCTCCTCAAGCAACACAATCGGGTTGTGGCTGGTATCGAAAGGAAGATATTGGCTGATGAATGAATGGTTTGTTGGTGTGGTCGCTCTTGCCTACTGCCTCTTTGCTGAGTGGTTTGCTATTTACAGATGTGTCTTTGTTGTTGTTGGTACTACTACTGCTGTTGCTGCTGTTTGAGTCTGTGTTACTACCGCTACTGCTGTTGCTGTTGCTGTTTGACTTGTTGTTGCCTTTTGAGATATCATCATCCTGTTGTGGAAGTAGATTCTTTGGTATACTGATTGGCAGTGCGATTGGTGACTGCATGTTCAGCTGAGTCTGCATCTTCTTGCAGTACAACTCCATTGCCGCGGCATAATGTACGAATGATTCCAGCTTGATGCTCACATCAAAGGACAACAACTTCAAAAAGTCAAGCTCCATCACATTGATCTCCTTAACAGACACTCCACCAACTTGTGAATAGAAATGATTGTTATAAAATATATCTGGAAATAATTAATTGATTGATTGATTGAGGGTTAGTAAGTCGGTGGAATTATTCCAATAATGTGGGAGTTGATGAACTTACCATCTAAGTACTTGGCAGCCACTAGGATGCTTGTGATCAATATTCTATGTATGTTGTAACTGTTGACGACAAAGTTCCTCTTGGTAATCAATCGATCAATGTACATTAATATAGTGATGAAGCATTCCTTGGAACAAGGTGAGTACTTGAGTATCCTGGCAATATATAGGTCTATGGTGATCATTGGCAATCTCATATTGTCCGGAAGGAATTGATTATAATTGTTTGGTACCTAAGAATAAAAATAATTAATATTAATATAATTAATTAAAATTAATAAAAAAAAAATTAAAAACTTACCTGATCACCAACAGCCAATAGTTGATTGATACATAGGAATAATGACTTTAGTAGACAATCGTTGGCATTGTCTGGATTGGCAGTGATCTCTGCAATGTTCATCTTGCCATCCTGTAGAAGAGAAAGAATAGTTCGTGTTTGGTTGGGTGGGGACAATGGATGCTGTGTTGCCAACTGTGATCCAGGACTCCTAGTGTCATTGTGGTAGTTGGTCACATGAGAATATGTTGATGTTGACTCCATCTTTTTTGTTTGGAAATAAATATTATTAAGTATTAGAGAATGAGAAAGAGAGAGAATGGAAGAAGAGGGAGGGGTGAGGTCCAAAAGGCAGGCCAAGTCAAACGATCGTTTGGTAATATATAAATATAGTTTTAAAGGGGATGCCTAATGGAAGGATAATATATGAAGAATGATTGTTTGGTTGATTGATTGGATGTTTGTTGGATGGATGATGGTTGGTGAGTGGATGGACAGATGTATATTGGATTAATGGGAAGTATCTTGTGGATGGATAACTTGACAAAGAAGGAGGAGAAGCCAATGTGATGGATTGATTGATTGATTGATTGATTGATTGTTTGGTTAGATGGTTGGTTGATTGGTTTGGTGATGGATGGTTGGATGATGGATGGATGTTAGTTTGGGTGTGGAAGTGGAGCAACAGATGATGTTGTTAATGTTGTTGTTGTTTATTGTTGTTGCTACTGCTTGCAGCTGGCTACGGCGCCTACTGCTCGTGTTGTTAGTGTGTGATGGTCCAACAAAGGATGTGATGATACCTTATCCTTAACAGGCTATTCTTGTGATATCTCTCCGCAGGGTGCGTGTGCGCGCATATCATCCCTGATACCACAGATATATGACTTGATGGATGGCACCGGTTGCTCACCTCCACACACCTCCACACACACATATAACATGTTGGCCTGGCATCAACAGCAACAACAACCACTCGTGTGTTTGTGTTTGTTTGATGTTATATATGTGTGATGTTCTCGACAAGCGTGTTATGTGTTTGATTGTTCGTGTGTGGGGCTCGCAACAGTGAAGGGATGGACTGATGGGTTAACCCATCCAATGCAGTTGCTCAGCAACTTGAGTGATCATCAAACAACTACTACTAATTAATACTGATGGATCAACGTATCACTCACTAACCACCCAACCACCTTGGTCTACTTTGAAGTGAACGTTATTGTTATTATCTCTCTCTCATGTTTATATATTTGATGATGAGCTGGTTGTGTGTGTGTGTGTGTAAGTCACACGTGAATGAATGATTGACTGGTGAGCTAAAAGTAGAAGGTAGGTTTGATCAGTGAACTTGAGAGTGGTGGTGGTTGTGTTGATGTCCTTGATGGCAACACCTAATAATATATCTATCTCTATCACATTTATTTATATATTTAATTAAATAAATATATTTATATTGCCCAACTGACTGATCACGATGATGATGTGGATGTATTGATGGAGCACTGTGTATGTGTGTTAGAGTGTGTGTGGAAGGAGGGCGAGATCACCCCTGATAATATATAATTAGTGTCACTGGATTGATGGCATTGGACCAATAACCGACAACAACAATAACAGTGGCTCCTCTTTCCTTCTTTCCCTTCTTTTGGTATCAAATTGACATCTCTATGTGATTATGATGATGATGATGTTGTTTATCTTTGATTGATTGATTCGATACTGGAAACATAGATTGGTGAGTGAGTGGATGGATCGAAATGTGTAGTACATATCACAGCTCCACTCCGATTCGATTCACATGATTGTTAATGGGTTATAGATGGATGTGATGTACTTGATAAAGTAGTGGTGGTGGCAGTAACTTCAACTCCATTGAATAGTACTATTATACGATGTGATCCTCCACCTCCTCCTCCTCCTTTCTCTTTTTACCATAAATGGTTATATGTACATGTTGTCATCAATCTCAATTAGAACATGATTGGTGGACCACCTTTTGATACCATGTTCCATCTATCTATACTCAATGTATATGTCTGTGTGTGTATTGGTCGAGTAGGTGTTGATTGATTGAGATGGACCATCCATCAACAAACACAACTTTGTCCAAATCAACTTATATGGCAATATCCTTAAAAGTCAAGTCAATAATGATCACCTGATTAATTGATTGATTGATTGATTGAATGTGGGTATTAAAAGTCAATGGACATCAATCAAATAATATTCGTTGGCAAGTCTTCTATGTATTTTTGTTATTGTCTATGACATCCATCCATTCTCAATCACTAAACCACTATCAATCTAGAGCACTTCCTCCATACCATCATTGTTGTTTGATGATGATGGTGTAGTAGCAGGCTTGGTTGATGGACTGGACTCTCCTGATGGTGATGATGATGTTGTCTGCTGAGTTGATGGAGCAGAGACCTGTGCCGCAGTCTTCATTGACTTTGATATTGCTGCCTCATTTCTCTTACGTGCCATTTGTTGGTTGATATTATCCATCATCTTTCTAAGATTGTTCTGAATGATCTGTGCCTGAATCTCTGATGCCAGCTGAGTGACTCGCTGCTGTACAGTGGTGCTGTCACCCAGTCTCAGCCTCTCCTTGATCGATTGCATCGCGGCAGAGTTCTCTGGTAACTTTAGCACATCGCCAATGTCCAGCACAGGAAGTGGCATGTGCTGAATGGTCTTGTTGCGTCTGAAACCAACAGAGAAGTACTCCATTCCAACGGTGGTGGTCAGGTTCTCATCCCAGTACAGTGTCTTGATTGAGCGATTCACCTGGATGATACGACCCAATGCAATGGCCAAGTCGTCGCCAGCGTGATGTCCACTAATGTCCAACTCTGTGATTGTGTCGTTCTTCATCATTGCCTGCACCAGGGGGATGACGTCGGCCTTTAGACGACCGGCGCTGCTGCCTGCGATCGACAATGTCTCGAGAGGACACAAGGCAAATGACCCGGGCGAGATAAGCTGCACAAGTGCCTTCACTGCGTTGGTGATGGCAGCAGCCGAGGCACCGGTGGATGGACGACCGGCAAGCGACTGGGTGACTCTGGTGAGTGAGAGAGTTTGGGTGATGATGTCTGTTGGTGTGGAGTGTCCAATGTTGCGATTGATAAAGAGATGCTTCAACTTGGGTAACGTGGTCTGGATGAGTGCGTCCACCAGGATGAGGATGCCCTCCTCGCCCAACTCATTGTCGTTCAGGTCGAGACGCATCAGGTTGGGCACGGCCGACAGCACCTGGACGATGGCCGAAGATGGAAGCTGCGTGTGGCTCAGATCAAAGTCAGCCAAGTTGGGGGTGACCAGCTGGAGGAATGAGGCCAGGTCGGCAAAGTCCTGCTTGCTGGTGGCGGTCAGCTTGTTGTGTGAGAGGTCGAGACGGTTGATCATCCTCGTCTCCTTTGCCTTTTGTATGTTGTTGGGACGGATGGAGGACCAAACCAGCGACACGTTCGACATCTCAAAGTGTTTGAGCGACACTGCGTCGGCCAAGAAAGCAACCATCTCTGCACCACTGTCTTCCAGCTTGTTGCCGCTGATCGACAGGAACTTCAAGTTCTTGCTGATCCACTTGTTCTCGCGCATCGACTTGAACAATGCCAGCAGACCCTGCTTGCCGATCGAGCACTTGGCCAGATTCAGACTCTGTATCTCGTGGCCCACTGTGGCAAGCCAGTCGTTGCACAGCGAAAGAGTGCCGCGATCCTCGATGGCGTTGTTTGAAAGGTCGATCGTGTGCAAATAGTTGTTGAGCGCCAACGTCATCCATGTCTCGGGCGTGATCCAGCTCTCGCGTGCGCTGATGTTCTGCAGCACGACCTTGTTAAATCTTCTTGTTGGTCTGCAGCGTGGTGTTCAAGCTGAGTATGCCATCGTTGCTTATCTTGCAGCTCGGGTTGTTGTAGGCGATGATCGACTCGAACCATTGATTGTACTTGAGTGCCTCGATCATTGCCTTGCCTTGGGCGGGTGTTGGAGTCTCGGGCCAATCCGAGAGATTGAAATCCTTGATGTTGTTGGCCTCGAACAGGTTGTCGATCTCCCAACAGATATCCTCGCGCACAGGCACACCGAGGTAGTCAGAGACGCAACGATAGGTCCTTGAGAAGCCAAAGCATGGTCCGATCTCCTTGGCCGAGACAGCGCCACCCTGCATGCCTGGGAAGTTGGCAGAGTACATCTTCTTGATGGCGATAGCCAGCTCATCAAGCTTGATAGTTGAGCCACTGTAATGAATGACGTAAGTGCGGAACTTGATGTCGACGCCGCCATCAGCTGGTGCGTACTCGACCAGATCGAGTAGATGACCATCAGTTACAACCTTTCCATTAGTGCTCGAAAAGACATAAATGCGATATGATGTTATCACCATCAATCTCTCCTCCTCCTGTTGCTTTGCATTAATCTCCCAGACCTTCTTCTTCTTCAAATCAGTAAACACACCAGTGAACAATATATCCCTATTTGATCTAATACCCTTATTAACAAGGAATTGATCAATTGACTCTGTTTGTTGTATTAATGTTGTTTAATGTTGTATTGTGAGTAGTTGAGATCACTCATTCATTCAATCACTTGTCAATCAATCATATACATACTCTTCTCATTGGCACCGAATGAGACACCATTGCTCTGTGAATAATCCAATGTCAACAACTCTGCCATCTCTTATATTAATATACAATTATTATTAATGAGTGATAGTGATTATGTATCTGTTCGAATGTTATGTATTTGTTTGAAACAGTGTTGGTGTAGTTTGAGTGAATGTTGTGAAAAAGGTGAAATCACCAAATTTCAAATAATATCTTATGAACCAAAAAGCCAACTTCACTTTATTTATCCATGGTCATGGCTTGACAATCTCATTTGATTCATTCACATTCATTGATTCAAACACATCAATAGATATACAAACATATATATAAGATATAGAATGAGTACATCAAGTAATTATGCAGGACCATGGACTAAGGAGGCATTGTGCAAGGGTGATGGATTCATTGTTGAGGGCATCATAAGGAAGTATAAGATGCACTCGATGTTTGTAAACACAAAGCCATCAATACATGATACTACAATGCCAACAAGATTCTTCACTGCAATAGTAGAGGTGGACACTACTATCAAGAGGAACTTTAGGGATGGTATCGAGATCCCACCAAAGATGCAAAGGGCCACTGCCATCAACAAAGGTTTTCTCAACAAGTTTGGTATGTGTCATCATCTCAATTGCAATGGGATGGTGAATGATCACTGACAATCACTCCATCATACTTTACAGATAGAGTCGAGGCCAAGTTGGTGGAAAAGGTAGACCACCAAGGTTTGGCTGCAGCAATCGGATCTGGAACTGGAAAGGCTTTGCCAATCGGTTTCCATGATGACTCGCTTCAGTCACTACACCCTATCAAGCCAGGTCACTTTGAGTTCTGGTTGGACGCCGAGAAGAATCTCCACAAGGATCTGAAGGTTGGTGATGGTAAGTTATCCCATCCCCCATCCTCTCTCATCACCTCGATCAATCGTTCACTCAAACCCAATCAAACAACAACAGAGATTAGAATCAAGACTATTGGAAACTCAGTGTTTGCAGAGAGTATTATCAAGATGGATGGTCTCCAGATCTCCAACTTCTCAGGTGACACTCAGTTGCTAAACTCATGGAGCAACAATCTAACTCGTCGTGGTGATATTGATGATGACGAACCAGTGAAGAAGCCAACTCCACAGGACGATGATGATGAACAGGACTGGAGTTAATCACTCAACTTCCATCCATCCACCAATCCATCCATCACACTACTACTTGACACTAACATCCATAAATTAACAATCAGCAACAACAGCTGTATGTATTATTATTATTATTATTATTATTATAATTAATTCAGTGATGATGATCAGTGGGACTCATTGGAAGGAGCAAACTTCAAGTTCAAAGTTGTCAACAGCGAGAGTAATACTTTATCAGTCCATTGGAAATCAAACCACATCACCAATAATTAATTTGGAAACTTTGACTCATCAATCCAGGAGAGGTTTAGAATAGACCAGTGTAGTCTATCCTCCCAACAAATTGTTCAAGGAAGTATTTATTAATTATTATTATTATCTCTTCAAACAAACAAACAATCAATCAATCAATCAACTAATAATGACATTCCTTTACTTAAACAAGTCATTTTCTACAACAGCCCCGTCCCAGACTAATCAATCAAATCAGTTTGACGACCACAACAACAATAATAACAACAATAATTACAATACACCAGACATCACTCCAACTCCACAACCATCATCCGATAATAATATGTTTCCACAACCATCCAAGACTTTCAACAACAACTTCTTCACTCCAAAGAAGAGAGAGCCAATATCCAAAGACAAGATAATTGATATCCAAAAGTTAGTTCATCAGAATAATAACAATGAACTAATAATTACAACAGACATGTAAGTGTATCATAAATCACAATAATAGAGGAACAATACTAACTTAACTTAAACTCAAAAGTAATATAATATTCGGAGGAAGAGCATGTAGTGGACAACATACAACAATTGAGGTGCTTAAAGATCCATGCTACTCACCTAGATACACCAAGTTATCCTGTGATCAGCCTCCAGAGGTAAAGTGCCAAACATTCTCCGTGATCAACAGGGTGAACTTTGAAGTGCAGAACTACACACTTCGATTCATATCCACGCCTGGTCTGTTTAGGGAGACATACCAAAAGGAGGAGCCAAAATGGGACAATACCAAGGTCATGACAATGATCGCCAACAACTTGGACAAAGAGGTGACCTACCTCAACGGTCTCATCCTGTTCATCTCTTTTGAGGGTGGCATCAATGAACAAGATATCCAGTCGATATTATGGTATCAAGTCTACTTTAAAGATCAAGGTCTCAAGATGGCGCTCTGTGTCACTCATTCAGACAAACACCTTGAGAAGGAGTGGAGGGACCATATTCTGAACGAGATCAATAGTCATCAAGAATTGTCCAAATTGATCAAGAATGGAGATATGAATATTCTCTTCATGGGCTGTGTAGACCTGGCTCGCTATACCAATGAAGAGCAACTCCTCGAGGCCTACAAATTAGTGTTTGCCATGCGTGACGAAATGTTCAAGTTTATCTTTGACTGTAAAGACAGAATGTAAGTATTATACTGGTGAATATATATGAGAGTCATTGCTAACATTCTTCTGGAAATTGGCAAAGACAATTTAAAGTTGAGGAAAAAGTTGTAGGTAACGATCAACATTCTTCAGAGTTTGGAAAGAGAATTCCAGATGGAAATGGTCAAAATTCCAGTCTTGATGGTTGAGACCCGGTCTCAAAGGTTGTTTTATAAATAAACCGGTGGCCAATTTCAAGTAATGTCCTTTTTCAATCAATTCAATTTCATGTCATGATTTTTTTTTTTTTTTTTTTTTGACTAGAGTGGAAGTTTATTATTATTGCAAATAAATTGGCGTCAGTGAAGAGGTGGGATTATATCTATAAGTCGATTTTGAATTTTCTCACCACCGTTTTCCACCAAGTATTTGTTGATGTCATGACGCGCAGGTCAACGCCGTTTTCCTCTTTCCGCTTTTAAAAAATGTCAAAAAATGCGCATGCCGAGAATCGAACTCGGATCGCTTCCGTGGCAGGGAAACATTCTACCATTGGACCACATGCGCTTGATGATGCGATTAAGGAGAGAGAATGGGTTATGAAAGAGAGACTTCACAATCTGCTACTTTTATTAACATTGATCCCAATGGCCGAGTAAAATATGAATAAAAAAAAATAAAAAAAAAAAAAAAACACATGCGCTTGATGAGAATGACAAAAATAATACTAGTTTTATACCTACCAAAATGGAATATTTTTGACAAACTCATTATTGTTTGATCTAATGTAGAGTTCTATAACTCCTAGGGGCTTATCCTATTAATATTCAGGCTATCTATAATCCTTAACTCATTTCCATAATTTTATTCAATATTCATTGATCAATTTAACTGATAATTTTTTTATTGTAATTCAAGGAACCTAATTCATAATATCAGACATGGTGATGACACCGTTGTTGTCGCGATCCAAGGCACGGAACATGTTGTTGACCATGGTGGTTGCCATGTCATATGGTGTGTTGGCACGGAGGAGAACCTGGGTCAATTCATTCCTGTCAATCATTCCATCTCTGTTGGTATCACAAGTCTGGAGAGTGACTGAGAAGTTGGTCTTGAAACCCTGGACCATGGCAGCCTCAGTTGGAGTCAATCCTTGAGTTTGTATTGGTTGCTGTTGTGGTTGTGGGTATTGTGGCTGTTGCTGAGGGTACTGTTGCTGTTGAGGGTACTGTGGCTGCTGGGGCTGTTGAGGGTACTGGGGCTGTGGAGTGGACACAGAAGATGGGCTCTGGTTGTAGAGTTGGATATCAGTCATGTTGATGACACCATTGTTGTCACGATCCAAGGCACGGAACATGTTGTTGACCATGGTGTTGGCCATGTCGTAGGGTGTGTTGGCACGGAGGAGAACCTGGGTCAATTCATTCCTGTCAATCATTCCATCTCTGTTGGTATCACAAGTCTGAAGAGTGGCGCCAAAGTTGGTGACGAATCCTTGGACCATAGCTGCTTCGGTGGGTGTCAGACCTTGTCCAACCTGTTGAGATGGCTGTTGGATTGGCTGTTGGTAAGGTTGTTGATATGGCTGTTGGGGCTGACCTGGTTGAACAAACTGAGACTGTGGAGCACGGTCCGGGAGAGTAGGAGCAAAGGACATTGGGTTCTGACAGTAAAGCTGAATGTCGTTCATGTTGATCACACCATTGTTGTCACGATCCAAGGCGGCAAAGATCTTGTTGACTGTCTGGTTGGCCTGGTCATATGGAGTGTTGGTGCGGAGGAGTGACTGCAGTACCTCGTTCCTATCAATGTTTCCATCTCTGTTGGTGTCACAAGTTTGGAGCTTGCTGTTAAAGTCGACAATGAATCCTTTGATTATCTCGGACTCGGTAGGGGTCAAGCCTTGTTGGACTGGCTGAGTTGGTTGCATTGGTTGAATGGGCTGTTGGTATTGTTGAGGTTGTTGTGGTGCTGTTGGGGCAAATGACATTGGGTTCTGGCTGTAGAGTTGAATGTCTGTCATGTTGATCACACCGTTATTGTCACGATCCAGGGCAGCAAAGATCTTGTTGACGGCTTGGGTGGCTTGGTCATATGGCAAGTTTGAACGGACGAATGCCTGGATCAACTCATTCCTGTCGATGTTGCCATCTCTGTTGGTGTCGTAGACCTGGAGAGATGAGCCAAAGTTTGTTATGATGCCTTGCAGAGTCGCTGACTCGGTTGGGGTCAGACCCTGGGGCGCCTGCTGAGGGTATTGGGGTTGCTGGGGGTATTGGCCTGGCTGCTGGACTGCACCTGAGCGAGTGTTGTAGGTCAACACATCATTCATATCGATGACTTGGTTGTTGTCACGATCCAACACACGGAACAAGTTGTTGACAGAGATGGTGGCCTTGTCAAAGGGTGTACCAGAGTTGAGGAGTACCTGGGTCAACTCGTTCCTGTCGATACGGCCATCCTTGTTAAAGTCATGGGTCTTGAGCACGGTATTAAAGTCCGAGATAAAGTTCAGCATGATGGCCTGGTCGGCAGGGGCCAGGGCAGGTTTGTCGGACCTCCTGAGTCTTGCTGAAGTGTCTCCCTCGGTAGCGGTGGGGCTGGGTGGTTCCATGGCAATCACCTCGGTCAAGATAACGGTCGAACTGTCGATGGCGGCCCATCTTCCTCCGTGCCAGACCTCCTTCAATCCCATAATACGATCAAAGTTGTCAACCACATAGCAGTTGTTGTCGAGGGCGAAACGTAGAGGGTCACCAGCATCAAAATGGGCGTTACAGTAGTAGTTGGTGAGGGAGAGGCCGTTGACTGGGATCCTGGTGGCGTACTGGCTCCACTTCTTGTCTGGTCCGACGTCGATGTTGCTCTGCGTGCCATGCTCGGCAAAGAACAGCGAGAATGTACGATCATGGTTGACCTCGGCGATAAAGGCCTTGTTCCAGTCGGTCACACGGCCATGGCTTGGGATGAAACGGTCTGGCAACTCGTCTACAAATGACAGGTAGTCACCATCACGGACCATATAAACCTCCTTATTATTATACTCCACCTTAAACTTAAGATAGTGCATGTTGCCATGATTAAATTGGCGAATTAATGAATCGGGAGTTGTCATATTTAAAGCGAAGAGTATAATTTTGTTATCCAATGAATGAATGAATTAATGAATGAGGTTTGTGTCCTATATTTATATGACTTTGGACTCATTCCTCCTCCTCCACTCAATCAATCAAACAATTAATTAATCAATCAATTATCTTTACTCATCATATGAAGTAATATCTATAGTTGTAAATTGGTCATTCGATGATCATCAATATGACCCTTCGTTTATTAGTGATTGAGAGTCGATCGGCTGATATCATATAAGTTGTGTTCACTGTTGATCGAGTGTCAGGAATCTTTAACATTTTAATATTAGCGTTTGTTCGTTGACCGATCTGGATCGTCATCGTACCACAAAACAGTTGTGGTTGTGCCCGTTGAATTTCATCGAATCGCCCCTTTTTGTACAAGCTCTAGTTTGTGATCGATCAACTGTACAACTCAAAATATGCCCTTTCGTTGATGTGACACAAAAACAAATAATAATAATAATTAATAATAAAATCAAAACCCATTAGTTGACGGATGACATGCTTATACTCCACGTCACCTACTCTCCTCGTGATTATTTATTATCCACTTCTATCATTATAACCTTTCCTTCCTTTCTTTCCTTAAACCTATAATCTCTTTACCAAACTATGACTTTATTCAGTAGGCTGCTCCAATCCAGACAGAATGAAACACATTCAAACTCACTAACATATTATTGTTCTTCCCTTTTTTAGAATCACTCACTAGTTTGGGTTCACCAAGCAGCTTTGGATGCACATCTATCTCTCAGGGATACGTGGCCTCCTCCAACTCGACCTTGTATATGCAGGGATCCAACCACACAGCCGAGGCCCCTATCAGTGACTCAGTGGCCAACAACCCAATCTACAAGTCGAGTGGAGAGAGCGGTTATAACCCCCTCCATAGAGCCTAAATCAAACAAATAATTGGACCTGGACTTTCACCATCCGTCCATTATCAACTAAACTCGTACTTTATGATACTTGAGTTCATCATCAATTTTGAGAGTGTTAAAGTGTTCAAGTTGAAATTTTGAGATTGAATCAAAGAATGAATGAGTGTTCTTGGATCGATCTTTTATTTCCTGCTCCATAAATAATGCCCAACAAAGAGTACAGGTAGTATTGCAAAAATGTTAAAGCGGATGTCAACTGCCATGACCACCATGATGGTCTGTCGACTATAGAGTTTGCAGGGGTGATAGGGACTGTTGAGAGGTCAATAGTTTGGAATGTGATTGTATGCTGAAGTGGTTGATTCCTTTGATCCATATCCTCTCCAGTGATTCGACACCATGGATGAAGACTGCCAGTATTAATTGTTGATACATTGCGCAATGTAACACATTGAGTCTTGCTATCTGGCAATAGGAATATGATGTTGAAATCAATCACATTTGGATAGTTGGTGAACAAATGCTTGATTATTTGTTTCTTTGTGATGTGTAACTCTTTGTCTAGTACATCAATGTTATATCCAATTGCTAGCCAATCCAAATGATTGTTATGTGTTGGTATCGATTGACCATCTTGACTGGTTAACACCATTCCTGACTTGTCAGACTTACATACAAGTGACTTTAACAACATCAGTCCACGAAGTGATGGAGGGAGTGTGCATCATTTGATCGAGCTCACAGTTGATATCTCCAGTATGACAAGACTTGTTGGAAGATTGTTTAGTGTCTGCTCAAATGATGGTCCCAGTCTCAACTCGGTCAGTGAGTCTGGCAGTGAGTTGGGCTCCAGCTTCTGATTGAAAATGTGACCACATTCTAAATGTTGGAGCGATAATGGAAGCACTCCTGGGTTGATCACTTGATTGAATTGTGTTCCCAGGTTTAAGTATGTGATCGATGAGTTCATCAAGTTGAGGCCAAAGACTGATTCAAGTGGCTTGTCAAAGTATCCACTCAAACTAAGGTTGGTGATTCAATCCAGATGCTTGGCTCGTGGACAATGATTGAATAGATGATGGATGGTTCGAATATCCTTCATTGGACTGAATAGTAGTAATAGTTGTAGTAGACGAACTCTATCGACGGATCCACCAACAAACAATTCAATAGTATCAATCTATTCAATACATTATAATATCCCAAACTAATAATATCAATTCCAAAATTCATTATACTACTACTAGTACTACTAGTACAATCATCCTCTGGTATTAATAATTCAAATATATTTGATTGAAATGTTTGGTAATATCTCCATCTTATTATCTAAATAAATTATTGATTGAATGAAGTGATTGAATAGATTCCAAAGGGTGCCACTTTGTAGTTTCATCAAGTCCAGACTCGTGTGTTTTGGAGAATCACCAAGTCAGAATTACTTGTCGTTTTCTGTATTGTTTTCAATTTGACAGGTCATCAATCAATCAAACAGATATTATACGATCAGTGAGATAGATATATAGATATAAGATGTTACAAACAAGATCATCTCTTAATATTGGAAGATCATATATAAAGTTAACATCAATATCGACTCCATTATCAAAGTCGTTGTTGTTGCAAACTAGACACATCACTGTTATGCGTCAACACAGCTCACCATTGTATTACGTCGGCGACAACATCATCCACAAAACCAATCTTTACAACCATCACAGCAGCGTAAATAAGAAACAAGCACAACAACTAAAGCTACAACAAAAGCAACAACAACAACAACAACAACAACATCAACAACCACAACAACAACAGCAACAGCAACAACAACAACCAAAACCACTACTACAAAAACGTCAACAACAACAAGAACAATCAGTTACAAAGCACAAAGAAAATGGAGAAGATGAAATCTTTGTAAAGAAGGGAAGATCAAGAATGCTCTTTGATTTCATACAGATGGATATTGAGAGGACGGCCAAGTCAATACTCTATCTGCTAGAGTGTCGCAAGCGAGGCATCTACGAGTACTTGGAGCATCGCCCGGATGTGACGCTCCTGACGATCATCCACGAGCATGTCTGCCATCTCACCACCCGTGTGCACTTTGTCCACTTTGTTAGGGAGTCATTCCGCAACAGGCGCCTGATGGAAAGGTCTCTGCCGCTGCTTTCGTTCGACCTGGACAAACACACCCCTGAGCATCTCAATGCCTGGATAAAGCGCGTCGAGGAGTTTGTCGGACTGGTGCTCTTCCACAACAACATCGACACGCCAGCACTCTCAAAGATACTCAAACAGCGACTGGAGAACGTGTTTGAGCTCAAGGACCTTTTGCAAAAGCGCGGCCAGATGGCCAACGTTGACGAGGGCGACTCGAGACTGCTGGAGGAGCAGATCGACTCGCTGCTTCACGAGTTTGACCCACAGCGCCACTACGACCGCATGTATGACGACCTGCCGCGCGATGTGGCCCGATTCGGCAGTGGCTATGTTGGCTCCTACATCAACACATTGGACACGATACCCAACCTCACGCACAAAGACAAGTTGTTGCTGCACCACAGCGCCGTTGGACTGAGGATCATTCTTTTGAAGGCCAAGGGCGTGGCAAAGACGAAGCCCAAGTACATTGGCATCAGGATAGACCCGGACGAGGAGCTCTACAAGAAGGTCGAGAAGTACATCGACAATGAGATGTCGTACGCGCTGGCCACCGTTCAGTTCTTTGAAATCCTGTACGGCCACTCCAAGGTTCAGCGTGACACCTCGGCCGAGGCAGAGCAGCGCATCCTCCCGCAGATTATCGGCATGTTCACAATGATGCGATACAAGTACCTCTGCAAGTACGCAATGACGCAGAGCAAGCTACAAAAGCCATTAGACAACCTCAAGAAGGCCATATACAAGTTTGTCGAGGCGGTCAGGAATGGTCTCTCACACAATCACCTCGCGTCACACCTGCACGACATTTGCGACATCGTCTCGGTTATACAGTACAAGGACAAGGAGACACACAAGGCTGCATTGGACAAGATCGTGCACTACATCTCTTTCCTGCATATTGAGAAGGAGATGCTGCTGCTCGACAAACAGAGGACACTTGATGAGTTGGAGAGGGAGGCTCAGGCCCAGGCCCAGGCTCAGGACGACCAGGCACAGCAGCCCACCTCATCAACATTCTTCAACCTGGACTCGATGATCACAGACACGAGACAAGATCTTCAAGTGCTGCATGATGAGCTCGCCAATCTGTCACTTTTGAATCATTTGGACTTTGGCAAGGTGGAGCTGTCCAACCAGGACATCACGGTGGCATTGGCTCGATTCATGCAGTTGCGTATAGTGATGGCAGAGATCAGCAACAAGTTGGACACTTTGCCCAATTACAAACTGGACGACAACGAGTCCATTCCACAGAACATTCACGCACTGACCGATGCAGAATTCTACAACATGGTCATGATCAGTATAAATGACATTGTCCAAAGACTCAACATTCTCAGTCAACAACAATCATTATCATCATCACCATCATCATCATCCAATGCTACAAAGACAACAGAAGCAAAAAGACCAAAGAGAGAGAACAACAATAACAAGGAATTGGACAACACCAACAACAACAAGACGATGGCTAAAGATGAGTTTCTGGATACCTTTGTGAAGACCAAAGTCGACACAAGGACACGTAATCTAAATGAAGTTATTATATAAGTTGTAAGAGTCTATATAATCCGATAGTAGTTGGACATTTATTACTTGTATCCCGGCTCTATCCCATCCATTACCCGATATCACTTCCCCCGACATCGTCGGTTCAAAATTCAAACTAATGCTGCGCGTTAATGTTGCCACAATCATCGTTTCAACAAGACAATTGAAAAAACAAACAAAACACAACCTCACATTGTGGACAAGTCGTACAGTCCAGGGAGTGAAACAAGTCAGTTGAATTGAGTCATTTGATAATCTAGAGATAGAGATATATAATATATACACAAACAAACAAATAGATAGATAGATAGAGAATTAGTGACTCATAGTCAAAGTAATATTTATACAATGGTCTATGGGATAACAAGGAGAATAGATACAATTGATCATGAACTTAAACAATCACCCATTCTCTTAAAGACAACTGCATTGCCAGATATTACAGTTAATAATAATAATAATAATAATAATAATAGTAGTAGTATCAATAGTTGTAATAATAATAACATTAATAGTAATAGTAATAGAGTCATTGATAACAATGAAGAAGAGGAGGATAATGAAGCATGCACAGCATCTATTGTGGAGATAGATGTTATGGGTGACAACAACAATGACGATGAAAGAGAACAACAACAACTATTACAATCATCAACATTATCACCAAACAATATACTACTACATAGCAATAACACTTTACCCAACATTAATACACCAACAACACCAACACCAACAACAACAACATCATCATCCAATATTACCACCACTCTGCTACTGCTCACGACAACCGTGACACTGATAGCATGTATATTATACTTCTCAAAGAACCTGCTCTCATTCCTGGAGATGGTCGAGAACCTGGGCCTGATGGGCAACGTCATCTTTGTGCTCTCGTATCTGCCCACAGGCATCCCCCTTGCACTCTTTAGTCTGTACATCCCGCTGACGTTCTCGGCGGGCTTTGTCTATGGCTTCATGCACGGTCTCATCACTGTGATGGTGGGCAGCGTGCTGTCTGCCGCCGCCGGTTTCTGGTTGACACGCAAGATCAGTCTGCGGTGGTTCGAGTCAAAGATAGAGTCCAGTCAGCGACTGTCCTCTCTGCGCTCAATGGTCGAGCACCATCCCTTCAAGATCATCATCATAATGCGAATGTTACCAATCCCCTTTGGACTCCAGAATGGTCTTTGTGCGGTATGTCCCTTGGACCGCATGATCAATGACTCCGCGACTGACTGGAGACTAACATACCCTCATTATAGATGACTCGAATATCATTCTCAACATTTATATACTCATCAGCCATTGGATTGGTACCAGAGAATAGCTTGTTTGTCTACATTGGCACGACGCTAAAGACGATCTCGGACATCACTGGCGATAATAAGAACCCATTCTCTTACTACCAACAGATACTGTTGGTGTTTGCAATCATTGGAGGCATCGTTCTGTCGGTGGTGGGCAAGAGATTGCTCCACTCCTCATCCTCCCTACTACACACTCCCAGCATAACGATCAGCAGCAATACGCATGAGCCAACGATCAATGGACAGAAGGAGCTAGAGACCAGTCGTGATATTATCCTGACCATCAAGTCTACTCAATCAATGTCTTCATCGTCGTCCTCGCCGTCGTCGTCAGGCGCCAACAGCACAACTCCTCCACAACAAACCAAGTACATACCCTACAAGGAGCGTATCGAATAAACCCACCCGATTATCAAGGTCCGCGATGGACTCCAAAGAAGACATCAACTGGCTGATTGATTGATTGGCGCGCGCTTTATACTATTATTACTATGTTATACATTCGTCACTGATGATGAGGTGGAGTTTGTGGATGATGGCAATTGGCTGCCACCGGTGTAGACTAGGCCTCCTGCCTGGCTTATACTCTTGTTGAGTTGGGTCTCGTCGGTCTTTGTGCCGCGCACAGAGTTGTTGTAAGAGTTGGACTGCATCTGAGATGAGTGGCCACTGTTCTGCGATGAGTCGTAGCTGTCGATGGTGTGTTGTTGGCCACTGACAATCATCCACACCTTGGGCAAGAATAGCAGACAGGCTGTGGCGGTGAAGGCCAGCAGGATGGACACGACCTGGATGACGATCTCGGCGGTTGGGTAGTCGGTCAGCAGGAAACCGATGGGAATGGCGACCAGCATCACGAATGTCAGGTTGTAGACGGACAACGAGATTGGCTTGGACTCATTGAGCTGGTCGACAACGTTACGTGTCTTGTAAGCCAGGAACACTCCGACGATGATGTAGGCCACCTTGTAGAGACAGAAGGCGTACCACCATGCGGTCGTGGTGGACATACACTGGTTCTGCGCCTCACCCTGGCGGTAGATGGGGTTGGTGACGACGCGTGGACGATCGACGGCAGTCCACACCACCAAGAAGATGGTCTCAATCACCAGGAACACTCCGACGAATGTCAGGATCATCTGGTTGGAGATCTTGATGATCTTGAATCTGTGGGCATTGGCAAACAGACGCCATGTCCTCCACGTCTTTGTAAATATAGTTCCAAACATAATTACATATCCATATCCAAGCAACCAAGGGAATGCAGTGCACAACTCATCAGTTGGTGATGGTAACAAAGTGTAGATGGCAGCGTATCCAAGGAGTGACTATGAGTATGATTGAGTGATTGAGTGAATGTTAGTGATTTTGGATGGAGATGGAGATGGAGGGCAAGGGAGTACATACACCAAGAAGGATCAGACAACAGAATAGTGGAGATGAGTATCTAAACTTCTTCCACTCAAACACAATGACAAAGGCCATGAACAACACCAGTAGAGTACAGAATCCAGTCACTCCTCCAAGTGCTCCATTCAAAGGAATTGAATATGTGTTGACCATGTCTAAGCAATAAGATTGGTTGATTGGTCAGTCACACTGAACTTGATGTATGAGTAGATGGACGGGGGGATGGTATACTTACAATCAGATGGTACTTTGTGTGAGCCACCAACAAACATCATGTGTTGATTGAGTTGGACATCGGACTCGTTGCCGTTGAGGGCAATGGTGCCAACTTGACTGAAGGACACATTGACATAGTTGGAGATGGCAAAGGTTGGATTCTTGCGATCGCCTACCTCATCAAACTCCACTTGTCCAGAGTATCCGGCAAAGGTTGTGGCACGGATGGCATCACGAACAACCTCACCATTCGACAGGTTGGCCTTGGGGTCCTTCTGAAGGATGCTGTCAAAAGCCAACATCAATGTCTTGGTGGCGTCCGATGAGAACACGGCACCCTTGTAGAATGTGTCCGACTTGGTGTCTGGGCCAACCAACTCTCTGACACTGGTGACGTTCTTGACGAGCGAGGCGTAGTCGCCAGAGTTGTACTGTGGGAAGAATGAGATCACGCCCTCATACTCTGGACGCTGGTCCACCATCTCTGCGCAGCCATCAGTGACGATCCATGCCACGCCCTGCTTCATGTAGTAGTTGTTCTTGAGTGCGTAGTCCCAGAGGAAGGAGCAGTCCTGGGGGAACAGCGCGTATGTGATGATGACACGCGCCTTCACATCGTCCAGGTTATTGTACAGCAGTGCATAGTCTTCGTTGGTGGGGTTGCTGGGGTCGTCTGCGTTGGAAGAGCGTGGCTTGATGGCCTGGATCGTGTCGACTGTCACACCGATCTGGGCAGCCTGCTGCGCCAGCAGCGTGGCACCACCATTGCCATAGTCCTCCTGAGTGTGGACGCAAGATATACGTGTCCAGCCATAGTGTTGGACCAGTGCCAGGATGGCCTGCACCTGGAAGGCATCCGAGGGGAACACACGGTTGTAGTAGGGGTAGGATGAGAGAGATACTGAACTGGCGTAGAAGCCAATGTTTGGCACGCCAAACGCGCCGAGAATCAGGCCAACCGTGCTGCCACTGCTCGAGTAGGCCGGTCCAATGACCGCGTGCACCTTGGACTGCTGGGCCAGTCCGAGTGTGTCCAGCACCAGACTGTCATACTCGCTGACGTTGGTGCGGCACAGAGTGAGGTTGTAGGCGGACTTGAAGTGGGCCACATAGTCCAACAACACAAGATCCGATGTATATCTATATTGGTTGACCTCTGGATCACCCTGTGGCACGATCGATGCCAATCTAATCTGTTCTGACAGTGGCTGACTAAGATCACATCTCAACTTTGCATCGATGCTCTCTGGGTAGGACTGTGCCAATGTCAACGCCACCAGCATTAACACTAGCAATGAATGATTGAGTATTGTCCTCATATTATATTATATATATATTTGTTATAAGTTATTATTAGTATACAATGAATGATTGATTCATTGAGATATGATGGAGTTGCCTTTGGGCTTAGTCCCAAGCTCGATGGTCTGTTCTCAAGGTCGGCACAGAGGTAGGGAGTGAAGGGGACACATGGGTGTTGGGGCAATACAGGGCACACAAGGTTCATCATCAAAGTGGCTATCCTATTTATGATCCTATCCTACCATTCTCTCTCTTTCCAATATACACACTCACACACCACACTCTATTCTGCACACTGATTGGCGATCAGACCATCATCACTGGACCCCCAAGACACAGACTTGCCCACAAAAGCGTGTGGACCTAAAGATAAGATTTGGTTGCTAGTTGTGGACCACACATGAATCCACGTGAATCGATTCAAAGGGAATGAAGATATTTAGTTTAATGGTTAGGATCCATTATCATCATTCATTCATTCCATTCATGATTATCAATCATTCAGATATATCTATTTTCGAAAATATCTAGCGAGTGCAAAGTTGAGCTATGAATCTTTTACCAAAGTTCTGAATTACTCCTTGTATGTATGTATTTGTTTGGAACTTTAAAGATCTAATGGTAACCATCTGTCCGTCCTCTCTTTCTTTCTTCATAACTTGATAGCTATTTTTGGATTTATCCCCTCTACATGTAATAATGACTTCTCATTTATATATATTTTATTCTTATTCTTTATTTATCTATATATATTTGTTGATGTTAAACAAATAATAATATTCTTTGAATGACTCCAATGAAGAAGAAGTTTCTCTTTAACTCTCTCTTAATTGAGAATGAGTCATTCACACACGCAGAAACATCCTTGTCGTTGAGTAATCGTGTTGTTGGACGATTCAAAATTGTTTGTGTTATGTGTTTGTGTTGCACACGTTGCATGAAGCGTGTTCATTTATTCATTTGTATCCACTAAACTCAATTATTTATTATTGTTAACTGTCTATCTCTATTAATAAATATACTTATTATTTGTATTATTATTATTAATAACAACAACAACAACAAACTTAACTATATATATTTTGTATTTATATTATAAACAAAAAGAACAAGAATGCATTTATATACTATTGCACTATTCAAGGTTAGACCAGGAAGTAAACCAGTACTACTTAGCATTGTATATGAATTGTCTTCATTTGGATTCTTTCAAAGAGGTTCAGTAAAGGAGATTACATTGTTTGTAGCAAGAGAGACTGTTGGTCGTATCAATGTTGGCGAGCGTATCAGTTTGATACATGAACAGAGCCAAAAGGTGTGTCATGCCACCGCCGACGCCAAGGGTCTGGCCTGCGCCGCCCTGACCGACTCGGAGTATCCAGAGCGTGTGGCACACGTGCTGGTGCGTCAGGCCATGGAGCACTTCTATCAGACACACGGTGACAGATGGCAGACGGCCACCAACGATATTGAGATGCCCACGCCACCACTGGACCAGATGATCATCAAGTATCAGAACCCGCACGAGGCCGACCCCATGATGAACCTACAGAAGAACCTCGACGAGACGATCAACATCGTCAAGAAGACCGTCGAGCAGCTTGGACAGCGTGGCGAGAAGCTCGAGGACATTGCATCAAAGAGTGACGATCTCAGCTTCCAGAGCAAGGCTTTCATGCAGAACGCTGAACGAATGAACAAGTGTTGTTCATATCTATAGACTACATGTCCTTGCAAAGGCTTGCTGGACTTGTCTTGATTGGAATAGGGATATATACGCTCGAGCGATAATCAATCAATCATTCATTCATTCAATCAATCAAACAGCAATCCTAGACATACAGATAACAGGCTCGCGCCTACCAACTTCACCTTTCGACTCCACCTCCTCCTCCTCTGCTCCTGTGTGCACGGGTTAAGCTCTCCTGCACTCCTCGACAATGACAATGACTAGACTATACTAGCTTCACGTCTCACGTTCGAGAGGGTCAGACACCAAGCCTTGGCCGGCGTGCGTGCAAGAGTATGAGGATTCGGCGACGATGACAATAAACCCCAGATAGACTATCTTGTTGTTATATATGTATCCATTTAATATCTCTCCTCTGGTTCAGAGGTTATCAAAGTACTTCTCTGACAAGAAGTCCATTATAGCTGATGTGGTATTCAATCGATTAAACTCTAGTTTCTCATGCTTGTTGTGAACGGAGAATAGCATGTACATTAGATGACGGTGAAGGATGTTGGGATGCAGTCCACCAAACTCTGTGTATATGTCCATGAAGTCTTTGACGCACTCGGGTGGCGTCACATCGTAGCCTTTGAATAGGGCTGGGTTACAGAGGATGCCTCGAGCCGACATAACACCATTGACACCGGTACGATCTCTTATCTCCTCTGCTTGCCTCAATGTGAAGATATCACCATTGGCAAACACTGGTATCGAGACACTCTCCTTTACCAACTTGATGGCATCATAGTCGACTGGATGTGATGAACGCTGTTGTGAAGTGCGGCCATGTACAGCCAACCATGATACGCCGGCAGCCTCTGCCTGGCGTGCCAACTCCACCGTCTTGTTCAAGTCAGGCTGTATCCTAATCTTTATGCTCAGCGGGATAGGCACACGATTCCTCGTCTGTTTTACCATGTCTGTTATCTTTTGTGGATGGAGCAATAGGTTGGCGCCATAGCCTTCCTTCATGACCCACTTCTGAGGACATCCACAATTAATATCAATGCCCTGGCAATGGTTTGCCACCTTCTCTGCAGCGGCCGTCAACTCCTCAGCTGTATTAGCAGCAAACTGTACAATCAATGCATCATCGTCTGATCAAATGTGATTGGATGTTAATCCTCGTGTCTTTGTCGTTATGTCATACAATGATCAATCAAACATACAAGCATTGGTAGTGAAATCAGAGTCTCTTGCATATTGACTCCTGTTGAATGCATCTGCCAATATCATTGGCGAGTAGGTAATGTCGCATCCCCATCTAAAGGATGGTTGTCAGTCTCTTATCCATCATGCTCCTTTGTCCCAACCTAACCTACCTTTTACATAACAGTCTGAATGGTAGCCTACTGAATCTAACCATTGGAGCAGCAATCTTCATAAAGTCACCTCTTTGTACTCTTTCAACAATTGACAACTGTTGTTGTTGTTGTTGTTGATCATGTCTCTCTGAAGAGATTGAAAGCCTATTTATATCATCTGTAATATCGCATTCATTGTCAATATCTTCATCATTGACATCATCCCTATCCTCTGGCTCTATAACATCATTATTATCACTCATGATCTTCTTATTCTATGTACACTTCATAAATATATAACAGATTTCTCTCTTTAATAATTCAAGCTCGAGCCGACTTCTAATCTAATCTCGTTCGTTTCCAACAATGCAAGTCGGTGTGTTCAACACAAAGTCAGTTCATTCATTCATTCCCTTTCTTCTTCTTATTGTTAATGATAATACAATACATAATACTTGGAGCTGTCAATGAATATTAGGTAGTACACTCTACTTCGCTACACTTTACTTGTACAACAACACTCAAACTTATTTATTTATTAACAAGTACTTGGGACTTGATAAATAGATAAGTTAATTCAAAGCAAGTTACACAACAATTGGACGAACAAACTATAAATAACTGATGGGGATTGATTGCTGGTATAAGTTTGATAACTTCAGCAAATCGTTTGAATAATGTGTACAACTAACACCAACGACATGATGTTGTACAACTTGCCCATTCACAACCCTTCAGAGTGTGACCTTTGGCACAACAACCACGAAAATCACTAAAGTTGAGATATTTCCTTGCGATAAAAAGGTCCCAAAAGTTGACACCAATGCTTGATCACTTGACTGATCGAACCTAGATAAGTATCATTCAATTATATCTATTATCTATTTATAAACATACAGATACATACCTACAAATATACTTAATAATAATGACTAAAATAATTTTAACTTTTCTATTTTTATTGACTTTAAGTCAATTTATTTATTGCCAACAAACACTTCAAACAGTTATTATTTATGTTAATAATCAATCACCTTTTAATGATACTACTTTATGTGGTGATACAACCGATCCAAATACTGCATGTCCAACATTCTCAGCTGCATTGGCTCACTTCAAATATTTGTACCCAAAGGCCAACAACACAGAGTTGGTTATACAGCTTGCCAGCGGACTATATGTAGCCAATATCTCAGAGTCTAAACCCCTGATGCAATTCGATTACCTCAACCTTACAATCAGTCCAATGGTCGATGCCACCGATATCACCATCGATCTCAACAACAGAAGTTTCATTACACTGCTCTCCTCCAACGGCCTTTCACCAACAAAGTGGTCAAGAGTCACTATCAATGGAGCGATGACCTTTATAAATGGTGGATCAAACTTTATCAATGCACCATATGGTAGAAACAATATAACTTTGAACAATGTATTGGTCACTGGATTCTATCGTTACAAGCCCAATCAGAGTATGATTAGGTTTGATGATGGTACCATCATATTCAATGGATGTACTTTTACAAACATCACCAGTGGCACCAACTGGCCATTGATCTACGGTACCAAGTTGAGATTGACACTCAATCAAACAACATTTGCCAACAACTCATTGATCCCATCAATATGTGATACAACCGGTGCTGTAATAATCATCTCATCAACATTCCACAACAATCATTTCACATTGCCAAGGTTCATCGATTTCACCATCACTACAACTATCCAGTTCCCCATCCAAGTGATCATTGATAATTGTACCTTTACCAACAATCAGGGCATCAATTCCACCGCACCTGGCACACTACTCAATGGCTATGGACCATTCATTTTGACCAATTCTGTATTTGACTCTAACTCCAACATCACTGCGGCCATCGATGTGGACTATGCCAACAACACAAAGATTGAGTTTACATCATTCACCAACAATCAATTTGGCAATAATGGATTATTAATATCATTGGAATACTCCAATGTTACAATGACCAATGTAACGATCAATGCCAACACTGCGACCAACACCACCAACACTGGCAAGCAATTATTCTACATCAACTACTCGTTGCTCAATATGGACAATGTTGTGTTTGGACCGACCGACACACCCGTCCAGACCATCATCAACTGCACCCAATCCACCACCCAGGTCAGGAACTTCATCGACACTGGAGGCAACCGATTGATGGATTGTAATTTGGGCAACAGTCGTTGTACACTCTCTGGATACGATCAAGAACTGTGCCACTCATCAGGTGGAGGAATAGTAGTTTCAAAAAAGGCCGGTATGATTGCTGGTATAGTCATTGGAGCAACTGTTGCCGTGGTTGTATTGATTGTTGTATTCATAAAGGTACTGCGGCCAAAGCAAGAGAAGATGGATGTTACCTCTGGCAAGGGTGCCAATGTAGAGATGGGCAGACACTATCGCAGCGAAGAATAAATATTAATATTCAATCGATTGAATTGACTTGAACATTTGTTGGACATCATTGATTGGTTGAGCGAGATCGAGATCATTCATCTCCCATGATTGGTTATACTTGAGTTGTTTGAGTGTCTTGTTGATGGCTGAGAACCATTGACCTTGGACAACATTGAATCTTACTAGATTGACATTGGATGCAATCTTATCCGCCACTTCGCCCGCTACTATTACAGTTAGCTTGATTGATCTGATTGTTTTGTTGGTAGAATAGGCGTCCGCAAACAGTCTGATCGTCTCATCTTTGTTAAATGGATTTGGTGCCAAACCAAGTCTAAGCTTACGAAGTGCAGAGAGTTGATTGATGAATGTAAAGTCCATTGGAGCTGTGCATTCGATTGATAGATATACCAATCTACTTGATAGTGTAGTGAACATTGATGAGTATGGCATCAATGTAGGTCTCACAACAGCATGATCACACAGCATGTGCAGTCCATCGAGTGAGCTCTTGTGTGCCATCAATAGCCTCGTGTAATAATCACTTGGTCCAATTGCTCCCGATGAAGACACTGAACTTTGTTGCTTCTCTCTTGGTACGATATAGCGTCGTAGAGGTGGCTTGATCAATGGTATCAAATCAGCAAATGACTTGTATACCTTTGGATCAAGTATTTCATCCACCATCTTGAATCGATATTTGATTGATAATGATGTGATTCTTGATTGCCAACGAGTGTTTAGATATAGTACCATCTGTTGAACACATTTCCATGTTGTATACTTGTCCACTATCATCTTTACATGTCCAAGGTTGGTCTTTGTAATTAGTCCCTCGAACTCTTTAGTGAAATGCTTGAGTGAACATCCAGAGATATCCAATCTATATCGTTTGAGTATGTTTGATACAGCCACTGTTGCATCATTTCTGTTATTCAATAGACTGTAGAACTTGTCTATTGATTCAACTACTAGAGGTGAGAGTCTATAATATGTGTTCAAATGTTGTATCATATCTTTGATGATCACCAACCATCTCTTTGATAGGCACAACATGTTAACAGTCCATAACTTATCACGACAACTGTCATCGATTGCAAACTGTACTATCTTCTTTTGTACTAGTAATGGTAACTCTATATATTGATCCATTGTATCTCTCTCTCCTTCTCTTGTTCATCACCCAATATATTTTAAGTTCATTCACAGTTAACCAAAAGTGGGCGAGAGAGAAGCTTGGTTTATTGTCATTTGCGATATCTCTTGTTGTTTACTGTGTCCCGCACACCCTCAGTGACGTCCACATCATGGGGAATGAACACATTCACGATGTGAAATGAGCATGGAAGAGCGTATCCATTCCCATTGCCATCCATATAGAAGAGTGGATTTGGATAATTCAGAGGAACTGGTKGCATGACTCGGTAAACCATGATGGTAATGTGTGATTTTGGGTACAAGTGCCACCAAGTTTGTCTAATTGGCTCATCCACTTTGGTGTTGCTTGGAAAGGTTGATTTGACATAGAACAAACTGTAGCTGGAAAATCTTGTGAATGGAATTGTGACTCGGTAAGAGATTGGTCCAAGAGGGAATTTAGGATAGACAGTGTGATTGGGCGAGTTTCCATCCGGGCCAGGACTAACTGAGAAGAACACACCTTGGAGGACCTGGCCATTGATTATTGGGGCATCACAAAGCACTCCATCGTAGTGTCTATTCATTGGCTTCGCCTTGTCAACTAGTAGGATGGAAAGGTTCGGTTGACTGCCGCAATGGTACATGCCAGGTGATGGAGAAGGAAGTAGTTGATAAACACCGACAAGTTGGAGGGAGCGAATCCATGGTGATGGACACGATTCATCGTGATATCTCCATTCTGAGATGCAGGAGACTTCGACGTGCTGTGAGCACTTTGGACATTGATACGGAAGTATCGTGGCGCCATTGAGATCGTTAATGCAAAGGAGGAGTCTATCTTGGTCGAATCGACGAACCAGATACAGTTCGGGATTCTCCAGAGTGTACTCAGTCCATTGCTTCATGTGGATATTGCCAAATTGGAGAAGTGCAGGAGAGTCACCCCCATCAATCCCGTGTAGATTTGTCAGGTGAAGCTCGCAGGTGCTGTTGAGTCGAGGAATGATACGATTGTCAAACACGTAGCATTGGGTGTCCAATTTCCAAAGGTTCTCCAGCGCAACGTCCTCGAGGTTGGGCATTGGTCGACCGCCTCTGCCAATCTCACATACCAATATGAGTGTGCGAAGATTGGGCAAGGGGAAGTTGAGTCGCGGATGTTCCTCGTTCAGTCGCAGTGTCAGCTTGGTGATGCTTGGCGGGAGGTGTTCAATCGGAATCTCACGATCCAAGGTGATATCCAATGTTGTGATGGTGCCATCAAGCGAGTGCATGTTGTGGAGCTGTCCATACGGGAGCAATTCTCTGAATGAATCGAACCTGGCTGGCCACAGGTGGGAGGGCACCGCCAACGACTCGATATGTGATTCTTTCCATTGTCTCGACCCATTGTTGATCTCCAAGAATGTGATTGATTGGGGCAACGCGGCAAGCTCAAACGAAACGTCCCAGGAACATATCTCAAGATGCTTCAATGTTGGAGGAAGATGGCCAATCACTGCTTCGTCGTCAATATCGGCATTGATGTATGTGACAGAGTCTGGTACTTGCGCAAAGTCAAGCCGATCCGATTGGATCGTGAGGTGTTGTAAATGTGCTGAGAAGATTGGTGTTCCCACCATCATTGCCGATAGGATTCCTTGCAGATAGAGCTTGGTAACTGACGACGGAATGCTTCCTGCATACACATGAATTGAACCACGAAGGCTGAGAGTGTGGACAGACGGTGGAATCATTCCAGGCACCAGCTCCATGGGAGAGACATTCGTGTGATCAATGGTCAGATGTTGGATATTGTTGTTGTTGTTGTTGAACATATCTATGCTTGTAGGCTGATCATAATGCTGATAGTATAGTGTCTGGACACTTGGAGGAATGAGTCCTGTGATGTCCGAGGAGAATTTTTTAATCAGCAGTACTTTTGTTGTTGGAGTGATTTTGTATCCACTGACACTGGTCGTATCTTTGTGTATCACTGTGTCGTCAACGAGAGGAGAGTGAGTGGTTCAGTTGGTGTCAACGATTAAAAGATGACAACGACGATCGATAGATGTACATACGTATTTGTTGATCATCAAATAGTTCATCTTTGATGTCGAATGACAACAACATTGGATATTGACTCCACGCTGGAGGGCGACGCGAAGAAGGATCATTGATTAAGTTATGCACATCACTACATATGCCGGGGTAATCTGACTGTAGGTGGTACCTCAGAATCAAGTAGTGTTGTCTGTTCTTGTAGAGATGTGAGCAAGTCAAAGCAAAGAAGACTGCATCAATGAAATGCAAAGAGTTGGTGATCTGACCAAGTATAGTCCATGGTAAACTATGTAATAATATATGTTGTTGTTGTTGTTGTTGTTGTTGCTTATTATTGTTATTGTTGTTGTTGTCCATGATGCGCAAGAATAGAATGAATGAGACACACACAAGTTCAATGCTCCCAAGGCAGCTCCAGAGATTGATGGTAAGCAAATCAAACTTGGTCCTCAGCATGTTATTGAGAAACAGTTCAAAGATTTGGAACACACTGTCATACTACATCTATCAGACCAGCAACAGCAGGAACAACAAGATCCCAGTGAATCCATCACCAACTCACTCAAGCAGGTGTCAGAGCTATATAGTTCACTCAAACAACATCAACAACTAGCTACCTAGCGAATCCTACAAATCGTCAAAAGGGGTACCATTCAAGTCTGGGTTCATCAACAATGCCACCGTTCGTTGTAACGTGATCAAGACAGCGCAAAGGAGAAAGTTCACTATCAGATCAACAACAAGACCCAAGGCGTTCAGGTCCAAGCCATATAACCCCACTGACGTCCATGCCATTGACACAATGGCAAAGGACCATCACTTGGTCAGTGATCTTCCACATGGACCCAACATCTGTGGCCAGTGTGGGAGTGTCTATTCATTATCCTGGTCCAATTGTCGGGGAATTCATTCAATTCAAAATAAATATCTTGAGTCGTTCGGCTTCTTTTCGCAAGATCTTCAGTTTAAGAAGTCTGCAGATGACTTGCCATTTCATTGTCATTCAAAGTCAAACATATAATAATAATCATTGTATTCAATCAATCAATCAATCTAACGTTCAATAACACACTCTTAACGATCAATCAAATCAACTCCATCCATCAATCAATTAATCAATCAATCAAACAATCAATCAGTTATCGAATCACTTGATTGAACAAATACCATATGATAACAAATCGTCATAATACTAATATATTAATTAAGAGAAGAAGCAATGTATCAGCATCAGAGTATCAACAACGAAGAAGACGACGACCAGGAGAAATTAGTTGGTGGCGCAATATTTGAGGATCATATCATCAATGACAATGGTTCACCAGAACCAGCCACATCAAGACCAAACAAAGATCACATCCAAGAACATGAATATGATCAAGTCGACTTGGACTTAAACCCAGACAATAATGATGATGATGGGTGTGATGACTACCAACTTCCCAACAACCCTCTGCTTCGAACATTCTGTCGCATTCGTAATAGCAAGGTTGCGGTACTAGTGTCAATCTCTGTCGCGTTGTTCTGTGACATGGTATGCTATGGTATCGTCCTTCCCATCTTGCCCGGTGTCATGGAGAAGAAGTACCATCAGACCGAGACCGTGACCGGTGTGTTGTTTGCCATGTTCTCTGCCGGCTCAATCCTCTCCACTCCCATCTTTGGCGCCCTCTCTGATAAAATTGGCCGAAAGACACCATTCCTCATTGGTCTGATGTCACTGATCGCATCAACTTTGATGTTTGCCTTTGCAGAGTCATTGTGGATACTGTTCGTCGCGAGGTTTGCCCAAGGTGTCAGCTCGGCTGTATCCTGGGTCGTAGGCCTGGCATTGATCGCAGACATCTACCCGCCTGAGAGATTGGGCACAATCATTGGCTCTGTCGTTGGAGGCAATGCCGTGGGTGCCCTTGTAGGCCCACCCATTGGAGGCATACTCTACGAACACTTTGGCTATCGCATCCCATTCCTGGTTGCCGCTGGTCTCACCGCATTCGACCTATTCATCCGACTGGTGTTTGTGTCGGACGAAGCCATCAAGCGCCACAAGCTCAACAAGGAGCGACTGGTGGCCAAGAATCTGAAGGAGAATGACAAGGACGGCTCAAAGGCCGCGGAAAAGGAGGCTGGTCGAGGCCAATCTTTCTTCAAGATGGCTTTCAACTTCAAAGTTGCTATCCTCTGTGTTACTGTCACTCTGGCCTGCTCGGGATACTCGGCACTCGAGCCAACTATCCCGCTCTACCTTGAGCGTCGCTTCGACTCGTCGTCCACTGTGATCAGTCTAATGTTTGCCACCCTCACACTTCCAGCGATGATCATGGCGCCACTCTCTGGCAAGCTGGCCGACAAGTACATTGGTCACTACCGCACGATACTCATTGGAATGATCATTGTCGTCTTCACATACCCATTCGTCGACTATGTCTCCCACCTGTGGCAGACATTCATCATTGTGGCCGTCATATCTGTTGGTCTGATCACAATGAACACGCCACTGATGGCGGTGCTCACAATGACCATCGATCCAAATCAGTACAACGAGCACAATGGCAAGATCACATCATTGTTCAACATTGCCTTTTGTTTGGGATACTTTGTTGGACCGATCTTGGGCACTGCCATCATGGACCATGCCTCATTCCGTTGGTCCAACATCATCTTTGCACTCTTGGTAGCAATATTCACCGTGGTCTTCTTTGTGACATTCATCAAGAAGATCTTTGCCAGGCAACAGCCAGAGCAGCAGCAACAGCCACAACATGGAGAAGAGGCAACCGACCAAGAGGTACTGTTGGAGAGCGTTGTTGTTAGTGATTAACTTCATTGGTTCAATCAATAAATGGAGAAGGCAACATGGTTGGAAATGGACAGGTGTGCAGATTACATTAATTAATTTGAGTATTGAATGGTGAATGATGATGTGAGTGGAAGTGCCAGGGATTCAATGGTCAGCGTCTGGAGCGTTGAGGAGTATGTGAGCGTGGTATAGGGTGTTCCATTGACATTGACGGTTGTAACAATGATTGGCACACCATAGACTACCACCTTGTCCACGATGAGTGATGACATGTCAAAGCCAGTGTTGACGACAGTCAACTGGATGGTCACGGTTGATGACCCATCAGTACCGGCATTGAACTGTAATAGTGAGTACTTCTTGTTCTCGTACGTCTCGAGGGTGATGCCGTCGTCCAGGTAGAGCTCGCCACTCGCACTGCCGTTGGCATTCAGCGCCACGATCAGTGTGAATGGCAGTGTGCGAGAGATGTTTGTTGTGATAGGAATGCCTCCGTCTGGCACTTGATAGTCGGCTGTGGGCTGGGTTGGGAGGATGGCACCACCGCGCAGATGCACATTGATGACGTCCAATGGTGCGGCGAGGGTGAGGGAGTTGCCTTGTGACAGGTCCACGCGTGAACCGTTAAAGTAGTCGTACCAGATGTCTTGGGGGAAGTAGACGTCGACCGATGTGGCATTCTCGGTCAGCACGGGCGACACCATCAGTGATGGTCCCACCAAGAACTGCGAGTCCAAGGCAAATGTGTTGGGGTCGGCTGGATACTCAAAGAACAAAGGGCGGACGATAGTGTCGCCCTGAGCATGTGCCAAGTAGAACAGTGTGTAGTAGTATGGCAGCAGTGTGTACTTGTTGTTGATGGAGTTGATGGTAATGTTGATCACCTCTGGTCCAAATACATAGGGCTCCTGGGGGATGGTGTCGTTGTTGTTGTGACTACGCGAGAATGGATAGAAGTTACCGAGCTGGATCCAGCGTGCGCACAGCTGTGCGGTCGTATCACCCTGCAGACCGCAAATGTCCGCGCCGACCAAGCCGATGCCAAACATGTTCATATTGAGAATGCCTGGGATTGAGAGTGCCATCGATGCGTACGTGCTTTGATTGTCGCCTAGCCAGTGAGCATGATGCTTTCCAGTGCCTGGGAACGTTGATCGCGAGATGACTGTGGGGCGCTGATTCAGCAGGCTAATCACCGAGTTGGCCGTGACCACGCCCTCAGTGTAACCATAGAGATTGTGAGAGTTATAATATGATACGTTGCCAAACTGAATGGACGACATGTCCAGCGTCTTGGTGTCGAGGGGCAAGCCGCCAGGCAGGTATGGTGGGTTGTTTGGGTATGATCCGACTTGGTCGCCGCTCTGTGACACGGGAGCGCAGTTGCCCGAGCAGAAGTTGGACACCTCGTTCATGTCGATCCACACGCCATCAAAGGGCACGGTCTGGTGGAACTTCTCAAGCTGCACGTACCAGAAGTCCTGTATGTTTGGGTTGAAGAAGTCGGGGAAGATGGTCGAGCCGGGCCACACCACGCCATTGGCCGCCACTCCATTGGGCTGCTGTATGAAGGCGCCATTCTCGAGAAGCTGGCCATAGGCCTCGTACGAGTCGTTCATGTGGATGCCGGGGTCGATGATCATGATGTAGTGCTGGTTGCGAGTGTGAAGCCAACCGACATAGCTGGTCATGTCCTCGGGGGCAAAGTTGACTGGGTCCAAGGTAAAGTCCTGGTAGACGTCCATGTAGTCAATGTCATTCCACATGGTCTCGAGGGGTATGCCGTACTTGGCGTAGTTCTCGGCCACGGTCTTAGACTCGTTGACCGACTTGTAGCCCCATCGACACTGGTGCCAGCCTAGCGACCAGTATGACGGCATATAAGGCGTGCCAATAACCTGTGTGTATTGTTGAATAACCGATGCTGGCGATGGTCCCATGAAGAAGTAAAAGTCAAACACGCCTCCAACGACCTTGTAGGTGAGCGAGTTGGGCTGCATCACAATGTCCATGGCATTGGAGTTGAGCAAGAATACACCATGGGCATCGCCATTTGGGTTTAGATTGAGGTAGAATGGATGTGAGCCATAGACATTGAGATTGAGTGGTGTTGCCTGGTCCCTGTTCCAAATGGTATAGGTGAAGTTGTTCTGCAAGCGCAATGGTGCAGCACGCTCGCCAAGTCCATATATATTCGGGTTTGATTGAGGGAACTGATTGGTTATCTCTAAATAATACTCTGAGAACTGTGATCACATGTGATTGATTGAGTGAGTGGTGGGGCAGTGGGGTGATTGATTGAGGAGTGGGGCGAGGCTGGAATAATTCCAGCCGCATCCACACTCGCCCTCACTCACTAAGACAACAACAAACTTACAATGAGACCATTGGTGGAGCAGTTGGATGGAGGGGAAGTGTTGAAGATGACCTCGCCAGTTGATACACGTGTGATTGAGAATCCAAATTGGGTTTGAGCAAAGCGGATGGTGTAGTCAATGAGGTTGGGCTTGGAGGTGGGCAGTGCACCCATCTGGTTGACAAAAGGTACTTGCCAGCGCTCGTTAGCCGCATCCACAATCTTGACTTGTATGATCTGTTGTGTGTGGAACACCACGTACAACGTCAATGCCTTTACACTATTACCATAAGGTCCTGCTGTAATCATTGCCAAATCAGCAGTATATCCATATGATGTTGTTTGTAAGTTTGACACCTGGTAGCCTGGACATGCAACAGGTTGTTGAGCCAGTGTACCAGTCACAAAGCATGTTAACAATGTGAAAGATACAACAAGTAATACTACAATATTAATATTAAGATTCATCTTATCTTATATCTTAACAATGTATATATATATATATTTGTTATATGTTTAAATTAAACTGTTAAATGTTTTGATTGATCACATGCATCCATCATCCATCACAATGCACAAACAAGTTTGTTAAGATATTTACTGATTGGTTTCGAAACGAGTCCTGGTCATGTGTGTGTTTTTGCACAACACTGTATGCGACTTTGATCAAAAGATGACCCATCTTGTTGGTGAAGGAATGTAGACCACCATCGATGATGCTCATTAATGTACTTGTGCCACAATCAATCACAAAGACAATGTGTCAAGGTAGAGAGGCATGCCTCCACCACCAATCCACTCATCATCAAGATCATAATGATCAGTAGAGAGAACTCTGTTGTTTGTGTTTGTAGTAGTCGTAAATAGATCTATCTATCTATGTATATCATTAATGCTTGTTTATTCGTTGTCACTGTCCTCTGGATCACTCTCGTCTTCGTCATCAGATGCTAATGATTGGTTTGGAAAATGAGTGGTGAGTATGATTGATTGAATGATTGAATGATTTGAATGAACATACTGTAGACAGCCTTTGGCACAAGGAGCTTACGAGCCTCCTCAGACTTGGCGAGGTTGAGTGGAGTCTGACCATTCTTGTTCTGGAGAGTGAGATCAATCTTGCCAGTGTCGACCAGAGCCTTTATGCATGGTACGTTGTCCTTGTAGGCAGCCTTGTGCGCGGCAGTCTCGCCCAATGGATCCTGGACATTGAGTCCAGCACGATACTTGATCAGAATTCTGATGATGTCGTCGTAGCCATTCTTTGCAGCCCACATCAAAGCGGTCTGTCCAATAGCATCCTTGGCATTAATATTAACCTTGTTCTCTGGATCAAGAATGAATGCTTCCAAACTCTCCTCCTCGCCACGCTTTGCAGCATCTATCAATCTTGAGTTAATAATGAATTGTTCATCCATTCCTTCTTATTCCTTTATATTATTATTACTGTTACAAGGGTATATATATATTAAATATAATTACAAGTTTGTTTGTTTGTTTAAATATATTACAAATGATTGAATGAATGAATGAATAAAGTGAATGAATGAAGTGAAGTGAAGTGTATCGATCGTGGGAGAGGGTGTTGATGGGCAAAGAATGCCAACAAAGTTCCAAATTTATAAAATGGGTCGCCAAAGGTTATGTGAAATTAGTTCTGGCGTCTTCTTTTCCAGTCTGTCCAGTGATGATCATATGAATGAATAGTTAATACTTGTTAGTCAATTTCAATTATTAACTGTATAGACAGATATCAAGGCATTTGAAGATGCCCAGTGATCACTTTCCACATCATGACATACCCTCACAGACATACCCTCACACAAGTGTTAGAGTCAACAAGCTCGCTTGGACCCAACCCTCGAATGAACTGAGGGAGTGAGTTGAATAGCACAAAAATTAAATTAAATTCATATTGGAAGTGGGGATGTGGTAACGTTTCTGGATGAGAAACGAAGGGGGAGGCGAGAGTGATGATCATCACTGAGGGGGAAGAGATACAAGGGTTAGGGTGTATCCGATATCATATAAGTAGTCAATCTTGATAATCCAATAATATAATAGTATAGATATGTCAGATATTGAACAGGAACAACAGGTGCAGCAACCACAGGCTCAGCAAGGCGAGGAGGAGAACTCGATGCTCAACGTCGACCTGAACACATTGAGCACGCCAGCCAAGCTCGAGTACATCACACAGTTGATTGGCGATGCGTACAACATCAACATTGCTCAGAAGCTCGAGCAGTTCCTCGACATTCAGATCGCCGAGAACATCTATCTGTTCCAGGCCAACTCCACATTGCTCAAGCTCTATCAGTTCAACCCAACTGCTCTCAACAAGGACAACATCGCCAAGATGCTCGCAAAGGCCTTGATGAACCTGCCTTCAAACGATTTCCTATTCCTTTCATATATGATCCCTTTCTCAATGGTATGAATGATTGATTGATTGATTGATTGAATCATTTGAATGAATGATCGTTGGAGGTGACACACTGGAGATGGAGAGCGATCACTCTGCGAGCGAGTGTGTCAGTCACGACACAACATCATCATCAACATCATCTTCATCACTAACACGACACGTACCAATCAATCAATCAATCAATATATAGCAAAAAGAGGAGCCACTGCTGAAGCTCTTCACACTGAACAACTTGTTGGAGACATGCAAGTTCAAGGAGGCTTGGGAGCATATCCAAGCTAATCAATCATTCTTTTCAAATATACCAAGCTTCTCAGAGAGCGTCAGGAACTGTAGGTGTCGTTAATCAGCATCATCTTCATCAGCAACAGCGCAGCAACAATGTCAACATCCAGCGACAGTGACAGCGACACAAACAAACACCTTATGATCGACATGACATTACAGGACATGATCTAACATCACTCATTCATTAATATAGTCATCGCTAGCGTTTTGTCGATCACATACCAGACGATTACAGTTCCAATGCTTTCAGAGATGCTCAATGTTCAACAGTCTTCACTCGAGGAATTCATCGTGTCAGCCAAACCATTGTGGAAGTACAACGGTACCACTGTATCACTCCAGAGCGATAACATCAAGCAGAAGAAATCCGATACCTTTACTTTTGACCGTATGTCATTCATCACAATCAACTCAATCCAATCATACTAACTAACAAACTTGACTCAATCAATCAATCATTCAACAAACAGAGCTATCAAGAGTATTGCCAACTATGATGAAATAAACTACGATGCATCACAGCAACAGCCAGTTACAGTCAAAAACTGATCACTGTAACTGTATTATGTATGTCAAACTATCATGATGATGGTCTCTTTCTCCATCAACTAATCAATCAACAGAGTGATATCGCGATCAATCAGTGTGGTGGTAGTTGAACATCAAACATTGATTTGATTTAGCAATTCTGATTGGGGCTCTCTCGGAGACTCGGGATGGGGAGGCACCAGGGGTACTTTGAATTCCAAGATCCTGGTCAGCCAACATCAGAATGAATCTTTGCCAAAGTACCCAGTCAAATTTCCCTCATCAATCATTCCATCAAACAACCTTTCACTCGTCACTTATATCACTCACATCAATCACTAACCTAACATTGTACTCAATCAATCAAAGTAATAATAATGAAGAGTGTAATATTTGTTGTAATAGTATTAGTTCTTGGTGTGATCAATGTTGGTGGACAACAGATCATAACTACAACTACACTTTATGTAGATCCAACTTCGAGTAATAGATCGAAAATATGTGGATTGGAATCATCAACCAACATGTCATGTTCAAACATCAATGCAGCAATCAATTGTTATACATCATTACTACCAAATCCTATCAACTCTGTACTTAGCATCATATTGGCGCCGGGTACCTACCCTCCTATTGATGGAAACTCATACATAAATACAGCATGTCTAAATGTAACGATTGGACCATCATCAGACAGAGGCAACCAAGAAGTGATAATCGACTATGGAGGAAGGATATTTGATTCATTAGTTACTATCTATCCTCCATTATTCACTTATCCACAGTGTATGACAAATCTTACACTCTACAATATGAAGCAACTGCATGCATATTCTCATCAATATTGGGTCAGGTTACCATCGTTCTCAATGATGTGGACATTGTCTATAAAGGAATACCCCCTAATATCTCTGGAGTCACACCTATCTTGTTGGGGCATAACACTTTGAATGGAGAAACAGGAGCATACCCATCATCAATCACATTCAACCGTGGGTCAATAACCCAAGGATCATACTTGGGCACAATAATTGATTGCCTCTACTTTGATCTCAACATCTACAACACAATAATCTCAAACAACTCTGCTTATCAAATCATATCAGTTGACAATGGCAATGTTGTAATGGATGGTGTATCATTTCATGGCAACTCATTCAAGGATGGTGTTATCAATGTGGGTGGCGAGTTGACATCACAAGTGATATCCAACTGCACATTCACTTTGAACAACTTAAACAAAGAATCAAATATGATCAATTTAGATTTTTATAGCTACATGGATATAACAAACTCAACATTCGACAGTAACTTTAACATGTTGAGTTTGATAAATTCAAATGGAAACATGACTATACAGGGCTCGACCATCACAAACAATACTATCAATGGTAAAAATGGAGTGATGATTGGATCATATGATTATAGTGATCAATATCAATCCTTCCAAATGGATAATTGTACATTATCAAATAATTATTATGATATTTATACATCTGATATATTTGTATTCACTGGTACAAACAATATATTACTCAATAATATATTATTGGACAATTCATTATTCATCAATAGTTCAGTACATCCAAATAATATTATACAATGTACTCAAGGTGATATTACATTGAATAATATTGTAGTTGTGGATGGTAATGATAATGGAGACATGAACATGATTGATTGTTCACCTAATGATCGATGCTCCATTCATGGAAATCATCATCATCTATGTCCAGTCAAACTTAGCACTGGTCACATTGCAGGAATTGTACTTGGTAGTATAGTTGGAGCAATCATCATTATTGTCATTATCATAGTAGTTGTCAAAAGGATAAAGGCAAGAAATCAATACAAGTCCATTCAATAAATAATTATTCGTCTTCATTAAAAATTATATCAATTGATTGAAAATTCCACCCATGATTTCAAAAGGCTGATACTTATGGTTCTCGAATGAACATTGAACCATCCCTGATAGTCAAGTGATGTTGATCGAATTGATTTGTCCACCCACAATTATTTGTAAGTTAAGATTAAGTTTAAAATCTTAAATATCTTTGATTTGATCGAGCGAACGTCTCTTGGGACCAAGAAACAAGAATTAAAATAAAATTCACCCCATCACTTGCTAATTCCAGAAACTGAGCTTCTTTGACCGCAACTAATAAATACATCAACTAGAATCCTATTTGTTCATTGTTGTTTATATTATAGTTTGATTGAAAGAATGAATAAAGATACTCTAATTATAATAACAATTACATTGTTGTTAGGACTTGCCAACAGCCAACAACAAACAATTACAACAATATATGTTGATCCACAATCTACAAATACTGGATCAGCTCAATGTGGAACAACTTCATCACTCAATCAAGCATGTCCAAACATATCATCTGCATTCACTGTATATAAAACATTAGTACCCAATCCCATTGACTCGATGCTGAACATTGTGTTGGCATCAGGTGTCTACCTGTCTCAAAATGGCAATGCTCAACTAAATCCAATATCACTCAATGTTACAATGGGCCGATTGCCAACCACCCCAGGCGATGTGATCATTGATCTCACTCTGGTCACCAACGTATTCATCAACATGACCCAAGCCGATACGACAGTCCTGCTCCCGCCCACCAGTCTGACACTCAATAACATGACTTTGATCAATGGATCAATCACCTCTTACGTCAACCTGGCCAACATTGTGTTGAACAATGTCACCATCTCAAACTTCAACTCTGTATTCTACGGAGCGATATCATTGTCCAATCAATACAATGGCACCCCAGCACCAAAGTCATCACTCACTTTGAACTTGTGCAGCATCAAGAACAGTGTGACCGGACCCACCATCGGCCTCTTTGAGGTGTTCCAGTATGACTTGGTATTCTCTAAATCATTCTTCACCAACAACACTGGCGACACCCTGGTCTATGGCATCAACTCGAACGTCATGTTCAACTACTCCTACATACACTTCAACAGAGTGTTCTACAACCTCTTCCAACTGGACTCGACCACAACAACAATCCAAAACTGTTTGATCATCAACAATCGAATGATTGGTATCAAGTTCATGTCGTTGATCCTTCAGACTGCCGGATCAATCAACATGACCAACGACATCATCGACACCAACGCCAACTTGTACAGCGTGCTCACCATTCAGCGCACCAATGCAACCATCCAGGGCTCAGTGTTCACCAGTAACAATATCAATGGATACCTTGTACATGGTATTCTTTCAAACATGACAATGTCAAACAGCACCATCCAAGACAACACGTATAATCAAACAACGACATTCTACTTTGACTCTTCCGATGTGATCATTGGTCAAGTGACATTTGGCTCAGCATCATCATTGTATGACAACAGTAATATTCAATGTTCAAAGGGCAACATCACTTTGAACAACATCGAGAACACCAGTGGATCAAAGTTGATTGATTGTGATGCTGACAATCAATGTGATATATATGGTGGTGATGCAGATGAGGCTTGTGACATGCCATCACCACACCACAAACCACATGACAAAGGACTTAGCACCGGTGCCATCGTAGGCATTGTAGCAGCGACACTTGTTGGAGTGGCCGGCATCATTGGTCTCTCGATCATCATCATCAGGAACAAACAAAAAGAGAACTATATTCCAATTTAAGTCTTGTGATCACCCTGCTGGAATTATTCCAAATACTCAATCACACAAATGATCAAACCAAATAATCTGGAGTTATTCCAAATATTATTAAATAAATAAATATATCGACATTTAATTAATTATAAATATATTATTATCCACGAGTGATCATTGCTGTGCCCTGGGCATTGATGGATATTGTTTGTGTGATTGGCTTGATCTTGAGTTGGTATTGCTTGCAGGTAAGTGCGATGCCAAACTTGCCCTCTTCATCCAGTGACACGCCGTCGATGGTCTCAAAGTTGAATCGGAGTATGAGGTTGGAGATACAAAGATAAATCTCATCCTTGGCCAGGTTTGATCCAACACACGATCTCGGTCCAACACCAAATGGAATGAACTTGTACTCCACATCATTGTTGTTGTTGTTATTGTCCATCCAACGATATGGATTGAACTCCTCCGGTTGTGACCATAGCTCAGGACTCATTGCCAGACCATATACATTGGTGATCACTTGTGTGGCGGCCGGGATGGTGTATGGTCCAATCTTGACATCGGATGTTGTCCGACGTGGCAGGGATAGTGCACCAACTGGGCGGATTCGGAGTGCTTCCTTGATGCACGCGTTGAGGAATGGTGTTTGTGATCGTCGTGACAGGTCCATCGATTGTTCGCCAGCCGGGGCATGGGTCATCGCATCATTGATCTCACATCTGACCTTTTCCATGTAGTTTGGATTGTTGACCAGGAATAGCAGCAGCCACTCGAGTGTGGACGACGATGTCTCTGTGCCAGAGATGAGCAGATCGGAGCATACGCGCACAAGACCCTCATCGTCAAAGAATGATGGGTTGTCACTCTTATGGATAGCGTGGATCATTAGGTCCATCATGTCGGACACGCGATGTGGGTCTGATTGCAGGTCGCGGCGATGCTCATCCAGTGACAGTTTGCTGTAGTGCCACACGCGTTCCAGTGCTGATTGGAGATTGCTACGACTTTCACGATAGAAATATGAGAGGAATGGCAACAAATCTGGAATATTACCAACAGCCAGTTCCTTCTCCACCAGATCAACTGCCTTGATCACATCATGGTACTTCTCAAAATAGTCTGAACGTTGTCCAAACAACATTCCCAGTATCACATTGCTTGTATATTGTTTGAATAAGAATCGTGGAGATACCTATTTTTGATTGATTGATTGATTGGTCCTGGTTAGTATGACTCAAGGACGAGAGATTGATTGATTGATGGACACTCACATTCTCACCACTCTCGGCGTGGACTTGGAATGCGTCCATCAGCTTGGTAGTCTCTTCTTGGATCTTGTCCATGATGGTGAGATGGGACTTCATGCGAGTGAAACATGAGGCCAGGATGAACCTATACTTCTTCCAGTAGGCACCATTGGAGAACAAGATGTCTTTGTCATCTTGATATGATGAACATGTTAGCATTATGTTTGATTGATTGATTGAATGATGGGGAAGAACAGTACATACTTCCAATGATGCGTGCTGTCTCGGAGACGAAGCGATCGGTTGTGTTGTCGGATTGTTGGATGATCACCTCTTTGATGTAGTCGGGATCGGTGATGATCACAGTTGGGATGTTGCCCATGTACAATGTCATTGCTCCGCCATAGATCTGGGACAACTTTTGCAAGGCCAAATGTGGCGCCGTACTAAGTTGATGTAAATTACCAATAATAGGAAGGGGCATTGGTCCTGGAGGCATATCAGCTCTCCTCTTATACTATCATTGGTTGAATGGTTAGTGGAATGATTCCTGATTGTGACTTGAGGGATGGGGGGTCATGTGTTCATGAATGAACATACCTTGATGATCAACAGGATGCTGAAGATAAGAACTAGGGTTAGGAGAATCATGGATGGATGGATGTTGTTGTTGGACGGTTATTGGGATGGGATGATTGGCTGATTGAGGGCTGGAAATAATTGATGGACTCTGGTACTGGAATGGAGGTTGGATATTTAAACAGCCGGGGAAATGAGAATGAATGATGGGACGGAGGAGACAGACCGGTAGAAGGTGAGCGGGAGGGGTGTGGATGAAGGAGGTGTAGTCGGAGTAGTAGTTGATACGCTTCTTTTGCAATCCATGTGGATTATACAGCCTACACGTCAAGGGTATTATTATAACAAGGGTAGAGTGGTGGAGGCTGGAGAAGGAGAAAGAGTGTGTGGCGTTGGCGCAGCGTTCTTTAAAGAGCAACAGCAACAGCAACAGCAGAAGCAGCAGTGTTGGTGTAAGTGTAAGTGTAAGACTGGGGGAGGAGGGGTAGGCGAGTGACAGGAAGAGTGCTGAGTGTGAATGAGAGCCTACATTCAGGGAGAGACGACATTGTCCAAGTAGTCTCCGCCAGTGAGATTGGTAGGATCCACTTCATGGTGTGGTCGATGTGTGTTGTATGTATATGTTCATTCATTCATTCATTCATTCAAGCATTCAGACAATTGCCAATCAAAGCGCCAACAAGCATACTGTGTCTGAAAATGATGTTGATTGAATGATTGATTGAGTAATGAGAGTATTTAGTATTGGCACCAGCAATGTTGATTGAGTGATTGACTGAATATTGTCTCTAGGACGACGCTCGGGTCTATAAATGGCAAGAATGTCTAACTTGACTGTTCCATCAATACCCAACAATGGTTGATTGAATGATTCCTTTCTAAGCTGTGCTGTGAACTTGACAACAGTCGCGACTGATCAGTGTGTGGTGTCGTGTTGGGGGTGGTAGTGGTAGTGGTCATCGATGTTGTGTGTGTTGGGTAATGGCTGGTCAACCCTTGGCGGGCGGGGTTGGGGGTTGGAAGCGAGCAATCAATCACATGACATGACATTATAGGATACACTTTGACAAGTTAAGAGAGAGTGTTTCGAATGACGAACTATAATGATTGATTGATTGATTGATTGATTGACTGATGTGGAGGAGTGATGGATGTAGGTGGTCATCAATGTGCGCCACTCTACCTTGATTGAGAGAGTGGGTGATTGCAGAGAGAATCGGTGGACAATGATTGATGATGGGGATACTGATGTCGATTATGGGCTGTCCTACCCCCATACTACGCGTTCCCCACATTCCTTCTCTTTCTCTGTACTTAGAGCATGTTGCAATGAACATTTGGGTGCTGGAAGTTCGATCACACATGTTGGCGCTACACAGTCAACCAAGTGAGTGAGTGAGTGAGTTGATTGATTGATTGATTGATCAATCTCTGAAGAACTTGATTATGTATAATCTCTCATTGTAGGCAAGACGCTGACCAACAACTCCATGTTTGAATCCATCCTTCTTCAATATTGTTGCCACCTCTTGTGGTTTGTTCTCCTCGACCAACACCATGTATAAGCAACCTTTTGGTGAGAGTATGTCCTAATGTGATGCGGGTCGAGTTAGATGGCCACACGATCATGGTCAAAGTGGAGTGTACATACTTTAATCTGAGGCAACAATTGGTCTATGACCTCTCGTCCATCTATGCCGCCTGCCCAGGAGGCTACGATGCCACCCTCGGCAATCTCTTCAGAGGGCGTGGGCACGTAGGGTGGATTGAAGAGGAGTACGTCGACCTTGCCTCGAAGGCGATCAATACCACTCAGGAATGAAGTATTGACAACATCCAACATTATATTATTGTGTTGAGCAGTTCTTGTTGTGACGAGTGTCGCAGCAGGATTGATATCTGTGGCCATGCAATGCACATGAGTGTTCAATTCACGTTGTATTAGCATTGATAGATATGTAATGACGAATCCACTGCCTGAACCAATCTCCACTGCAACAGTCGGTTTCAAACGTCTTATAAACTCTACATCCTTCTTCAAAGAGTCAATGAACAAGTAAGAGTCCTGTGCTGGTTCATAAACATCCTTAAAGTCCTTTGACCCCAGATGGTCCATTAAAGGTTCATCAGCATGTTGTAGTAGTTGACTTGTCATTGTTTGTCCTCTTTATATATATATATGTGGATCTATTATCTGTATTTGAATTAGCGAGCGAGTTAATGAATGAATTATCGAAAGAGTGAACTTGTCTAAGGGGGGAGTCTTCAAAAAGTCAGGCAAATTTGCAACCTTTTCATGAAGATGACAACAAATACACATAAGATACCAGGAACAAAGTTTACACTGGAGGTCCGATATGAAAAGGAGTATGCGTACATACATAGGAAGCATGAAATTGTTCATGCATTGTGCGACAGCTATACCCAGCCGCTGGACATAACCTTGGCTGGGTTGGAGTCAATAGCCATGTTGCAGAGAGATTTTGTTTCACGAGTGCTCAACAATTCAATACAACGAATGACGACCCAAGAACACACCACTGTTCGATGTAGACATCTGGCCGAAAGCCTGATCGACCTCTTGCAGGTTGACATGGAAACTGCCTTCTTTTGCTTGGAATCTTCATGCAAAGCTTTGGAGAGATACCATACTGGAGAGCAGGAGGAATACCCTCTAGTTGTGTTTCCCACAGCTTTTGTTGGTAACATGTTGAAATCTGTCGGCGTTCCAACTGTCTACATGACCACAGTTGTCTTTCTCCATCGTATCGTTGAGAATGCTCTCTACCAGATTTTCAGATCGATCGTCCAACACAAGCAATATCTGGTAAGTTCGCAAGAACAATGCCGGGTGCTCGAGACCTACAACTTGCTGACAATGACACACACCCACACATACGCACAGAGAGAAAGCCACACTGGATACCTGCCACTTCGCCAGAGAATCGATGCCAATGACGTGAGAGACATTGAAAGAGCGGATCCAGTTGCCTCTCTGTACTTTCCAGAGATATTGCAAATGCCAGATCGTGCGTCACTGGAGCATCCGACTGACTATGCTCGGAAAATCAACACATTGCTGCGGCAAATCAAAGAGTCGGATGTGGTGCTCGCATCTGATAACCAGGACGACATATTGACACCTGCTCCCATGGTCCACAAGAACTTCAAGAAGCTGATACAAGTGATTCCAACTGAGCAGCATGTGATCATCGCCAACATGATTGGTATCGACATCTCCAATTGTTTGGAGAAGACCTCGGTAGTTGCCAACAGTATGTTCTACCACCTGTCCGTTAATGTGTATTCATAACAACAAACTGACACGTCGCCGCAACAGAGTTTATCACTCGCATCAAACAGATCACTCAAGAACAAATGGCTGTGTTCCTATATGAAGACAATGGAGATGATGCCGGAGAGGAGTACAGCAAGAGCCAACGCCAGAAAATAGAGAGATGGTATCAGTACATGGCCGAAGAAATTGAGCACGATGGTGATGAAGAGGTTTGGTTCATGACTCCGATACAGGCATTCAAGGTGTTTGGAAATGATGACGATCTCAGACGCATGAAATAATAACACGCCAGATCATGCAGTCTTAGCCGCCACACTCTAGTTATGTGGAGAGAGTGGCACAGACTGAACTGCTTCAGCTGATGTCGCCCCCTTTTCAAAAAGTTGAAGTCGAAGCTCATTCACTCATTCAATTCTCGCAAGACACAACATAGAGATAAAGAATAAGATAGAGATAATAATGAAGCACTGTTTAGTATTTATATTGTTGTTCCTGACATTGACATATGGACAACAAAGACAACAACAACAACAAAGACGTAATGCAGATTATTCAGATGATACAAAGATCACAATGACATTGTTCAAATATATTAGAGAATCATGTTATGATACTGCTCTGGCAAAGCTCAAAGAGCACCAGATGGCTGAATCATTCTGCTCATCATTTGTCCATCACATCATTGGTCATGACACACTTGAGTTGCACCGTTACTACCGTGAGGCGGGCATGTCTCTTCTACCCTTGGTATGTCCGGTAGATTGAGATTGATTGATTGAATGAATGACTGACTGACAACATGATAGGGTAATGCATTGGAGGATTTGATATCATGGAAGCTGAAGGCTAATGAGGAGAGACCACATCAACTCGTTGACTTGTTCTTTGAGTACTTGGACACAAGGACAAAGGAACACAATAGGGCAACTAAACCAAAGGATGAACTATAAGGTATAAAGTATAAAGTAGTATATGTATGTACATGTATATATTTGTTTGTTTGTTTGTTGCTTGTTGCCATGGCAACAACTACAACTGGTTGTGTTGTGGTACATGTCGATGTGTGTGCTCGGTCGCTTCGTTCGTATATATATCGCATGGGCATCGCGTCATAAGGTCGTCGTCGTCGTAGACCATGTGATTTGGTATGCTTGCTTGCTTGTTGGGCTGGCTGGCTGGCTGGCTGGCTGGCTGGGCAGACCTACCACAGTCACAAGGTAGGTTGATCCCTGTGCACCATGGCAGCAGGATTGTTTGGCATGCCCGTGATGGCCGGACTGCAGAGAGCAATGTCGTTGAAGCACTTGCTGAGGTCGGATGACGCGAATAGCTGTGCAGGCTGGTCGAGCGACGATATCAGTGAGTCGGTGGCATCGCCTGACAGCTCTGGCACCTCACCGCCAAGGCTTGATGACGAATGTTGTTTGTTATAATATAATTGTTGTTGATGGTTCTGCTGCGACTGCTGCTGCTGTTGATCGAACGACTGTTGCTGTTGAGGTGGTTGTTGTTGTTGGCCAGGTGTTGTTGGAGTTGGATAATTTACGACCTCGAGCGAGCTTGTGGAGGAGGTGGATGAGGCCGGACTGGGGATAACAGGGGGCGCGGCAATGATTGGTGAGATGTCGGCAGGGGTGAGGCTGATGGGCATGACGGGCACACGCTCAAGATCGAGGTAGGGCAGCTGTTGTTGAATGGCTACAGGCACTGGGGTGGACTGCGAGATGAACATCTGTTGTTTGGGTGAGCTGGATGGGACGACATCGTGCAGGTTGAGGTTGGCTGCGTCGACAAAAATTCTGAACTTGGGGTCGGTTGCCGCCAGAGCGTCCAAAGGATTGGCCAGTGCGTTGCGGACAAAGCACAACGAATGGGTGCGGCCGGTGGTCGCCTCGCCGCCAGTAAAGTCGTTGCAAGCCTTGTATGTCATGGCGGCCTGCGTGTCAAACTTGGCCTCAAAGAAATGTGGGGCCTGGCTGACGGTGAATGTCAACTCGACGCGATCGTCGCTCAGTTGGCGGAGATCCATCGATGATATATCGTCAAAGTAGATTTCCATCTTGGTGAGCGATGCTGCCTGATTGAATATCTCCCACATGAACTTGCGCTCGGTGTAGGAGAAGCGCGCCACCAGGTCGCCGCAGAAGTTGGACTGCTTCTCCCATGCGCCAATGCGCAGGGATATGGCTGGCAAGTCGGAGAACTTGTAGACCTGGGGTGTTGGCTCAGGTTGTTGTTGCTGTTGCTGTACCTGGGGTGAGTCAATGAGACCGCCAGACAGGGACAGAGCGAGGTTGTTGGGGAGGAGGGTGCGTGGAGACTTGGAATAAATAGGTTGGGCGGGTTGGTATTGTTGTTGTTGGGCTGGAATGATTCCAGCTTGGCCATATGCTACAGCCTGTTGCTGTTGTTGTTGATGCTGTATTTGTTGCTGCTGTTGTTGTTGTGCTTGGGTTGCGTTGTATATCAACTCCTTGGGCAGGTCGGCCAAGTTTGAGCCGTACTGGCCCAAGACATAGGGCGAGATACGTGGAGGGTAGAATGGCACGCCGCTGTTGAGCGTGGGCGATGTGTATGAGTTGGGGATCTTGGCGCCTGGATGCTTGAGCTTGATGTGCATCTTGAGTGCACCCTCAGTGCCGTACGACTTGTTGCACGCGGCAACATGACATTTGAATGCGCGCTCAATCTCCGATGCTGTGCGACGGTGTCTCTTCTTGATGCTGGCGTCCGATGTGGACGACTTGCGACGACGACT
>NW_012236511.1:295101-399056 GCF_000787575.1 Acytostelium subglobosum LB1 | reverse complement strand
TTGTGGCGGGCATGATAAGTGCGTCGCTCGTGTCCAATGCCGTCAGTGACATGTCACCATCAAATTGGAACAATGAAGTTGCGTCTTGCTGTGATGCGCTCATCGTTTGGTGTTGATTTGGAAAGTGATCGATAGCCTGAGATGATACTATATTCATATTTGTTGTTGTAGTTATATAAGTTGTGATTGTGATTGTGATGTGATTGTGAGGTGTCTGGGTACATGGTTGGGGGCGAGTTTGATTGTTAGTTTGATTGAATGTGTGTGGGTTTGGGCGGAGCCAGATTACCTGGAACAGTTCCAGATAATCAATACTACATACCTAATTGATTGATTGATGATCAACAAAATATATATATATTAATAATAGTATAATATAATATTAGGGATTGAAGTTGAGTGTGTCAGAGAACTGAACAGTGCACTGTGACGTTGGAGAAAGATGGATTATTGTCCAAAAGGTGGAAAGCTGATGTTAGTAATCATGCCCATGCCATTCCTGTTTGAATGAATGATTGGATTGATGATGGTGATGATGTTTGATTGATTGATTGATTGAATGAGTAATTGACAGTATGATTGATAATGGATGTTGTTGTTTACACTCTTACGATGCTACTCCATTGATAGCACTTTGATTGGTCGTATCCGTGTATTATGATTATCTATCCTTTTGGATTGATGGATTGATGGTTGGATGGATGGTTGGATGGATGGAAGGTAGAGACAGACATAGTGGAGATGTACGGAAACACACGTGATAGGGGTAGTTGCGCATTGTTGATGGACGTGTGATGATGGAGTTGGCGAGGGTTTGGAGGTGTGGGTGTCACCCACACGACTAGTGTCACTTCCCCACTCCTTGCGATCAAACACCACCCAATCCATGGAATTGGAAGAGAAGAGTGATCGTGTGTGTTTGTGTGTGGTTGGCTGAGCTGTCATGTCAATGGACATGAGGCTGGATTGAAGGTCCAGAGTGAATTGTATGTGTCATGTGTCTTGTGTCATGTGTATGATATAGTTGACTTTTAGAGAAGTCCTCACCTCGACCAAAGGAAAGAGATTGGTATAGTTATGATCAACAACTACAAGGTATTATTATTATTCCAAATGACATGGAAAAACAAGCACAAGGTGGAAGTGGAACACATGTCAACCAAGTCAAACAAACGCGTTTGACTTGGTTGACGAGTGGATGTGTAAAGGTGCGACGAAGAGTATGCGTGTGTCGTGTGTTTGATTGATTGATTGAGTGAGGTAGGGGTGAATGTGGATGATTGAGTGGGTGAATGTAGATTTAGATGTAAAGTGAGTGTGTATACACATGATTGACAAGCATCAGTCAGTGTATGTATACATCATACTTCATCCAGAACAGACTTCTATCCATCCATCAATCAATCAATCAAATACAATATGATGGTTGACTAAATGGGCAATAGAGAGTGATTATTATAATGGCACACCAATCATTATTAGGATAGATGTGCGCAATCCAATAAGATGGTGAGCAAATATTGGCGAGTGACAGACTGAATGATAGATACCTAGGTGGATGTCGTCGTCGTCGTCGTAGATATATGATTGTTACAATATAGAGACATGTGATTGATATGTGGATGTAATAATAATAATATTAACATATTGAAGTGAAGTGAGTGAATGTGATGGGTGTATATGTATTGTGAACTCTGGAAATTGAACAAGGCAAGATGAAGTCAAGTCGACAGATATCACCTTGGACATCTTCGAATGATGACAAACACACAACACACAAAGGGTCATCCATGAACCTCATGGAACATCGTCTTTGGTGTTAAGAATCTCATGTGTGAGAGTGGGGAAGAGGAGTGTGTTGTTTGAGGGAAAGTGAAGAGTTGGGGAAAGGAGGGCCAAAAGTACTTATTTCGGACCAAACACACAATTTATATCCACTTATGGACAAACATATACACACAATACTTGACTCAGTCATTTCCATAATGAGGTATTTTTTGAGGACAAGTTAAAGAGACACATTGTTTACAGATGGATGGATGGATGAGGTTCAAACGAGATACGAACCACATGTAGGCATGTGTATCTCATGGGTAATATTAATATTTTACCTACCTTTTGGGTGATGGAGTCGTAGAAGTAGGAGGAGGGAGGAGGAGAAGGAGCAGATAGTTGTAGGAATATCTTAAATAGATTATTGGTTCATATAAATATATAATAATGATTGATTGATAAATAATAATAATTATTAATTGGAAGGTGGAAGTGGAGAAGAAAGATGGGATGAGGAGGAGGAGATCTGGATGAAAAGGGTTATTAGATCAGTGAGTCTGGCATCAGCAGGATGGAAATTGGTTGGTTGGGTCTCAAGAGATGGTCTTCAAAAAGATGTAGATCGATTGTGTGTGTGTGTGTGTGTTTGTTGGGTACCTTGGCATACTGCCAATGATTATCAATGAATGAACGACAGAGTATTCATTCAATCCATATTGTCAATGTCAACGAGTGAGTGACTGACCTTGACATTAATGTGAACGAGAGAGATGAATGAATGAATGATGGTCAAAGTGAGAGAGGACCACAGATCTCGCCACTTATGTAGACTACATCTGGCTTGTCGGTCGGCAATGCCGTAGCCGCGGACAGCCACAGGGTCACTAACAGATGCATGTAAGCATGCAGGCCTGCCACATCCCGATTCCGTGACACCAAACTCAACAGACATCAACAATGTGAGTGGGTTCCTGTTTTCGAAACAAAAAAAAACAAAAATGTAAATGTGTACCATGATGAGAGGCGCGAGGAACAACAAAGTTGACAAACAAAACACGGGACCAGATTAGATGGGGTGAATGGATGGATTGCTGTGACCTGGGGTAGTCATCGATGACTTGAACTCACATTTGTGTGTCTTTGCATTGTGTGATGGTGTCGACGGCAACGACTACGGAATCTGCAATGATGGAGTGATGGAGCTTGTTGTGAAACACGCCGTGTAAATAGCTACAACAACAAGAAACAACCCAATATATCAACCATTGGCCAATGGTTCTCACAAATGAATGAATGAATGATGGAGTGATCGAATGAAACGAATGAATGATTGAATGATGGATGGATACCTACTCGTTCCAAGTACTTGAGTGGATACTAAGGCTAAGGCTAAGGCTGTGGCTTAGGCTAAGGATGATTGAGTTGACAACTGGATGTTGGTAACCAAGTTGTTCAAATGAAGAAAGAGAATAGATTTAGGAATGAGTTGGAGTATATGGCCTGGATGTGCATAAGTGACAAACAGGCGTCTGATGGACAATGTGACTTCAATAGTTGTTGATGTTGTTGGGTATTGGTGTTTTGTTGTTTGATTGATTGATTGATTGAATAGTTGGACTGACTGGCTGGGCCTGGACTGAATGACTCAAAGGTTATGGATGGATTATGTAGACAAGGTAGGTAGGGGGGTAGGTAGATAGAAGGGTATTGTTATATTGGTGGTTAATGCAACTGTTGAACAGTCGATGAATGGTTCAGCATGTTGTAGAAGAGGGATGAAACAAGGAACAACAACAACAACACATCATTGATCAATCAATTWAATTTAAAATACTATTAAATAATATCAGAAGTAGTAGGTAGGCAGATAGGCAGGTATTATTATTACCAGTGTGATGTGATTGATGATGGCTCGCAGTCATGTGGTGGTAGTGATCAGAGGGGAAGTGGGAGGTGGTGGTGCGTGGGGAGGGAGATAGACTTGACTGTATCCCATCCATCCATCATCAATCCATTCATTCCATTGACTAGCAAGCTTTCTGCAAGGTGTCTAGCATAACATGTTGATCACAAGTTGGCCCAACATTGCAAGTTTGGCTCTTCACACCCCTCCACTTCACTGCATCCACCTCAAACAAAACATTCCTTGGCCAATTCCTCGGTCTGATCACCCGCGCCACTTCTAACCCCAATCACTCTACTCATCACCTAATTCGGCCTGACTTGAGCACAATTCAATCAAAATCCCCCACTTGCTCTCATACACACTTTGTGCGCGAGGTCTCAAAGGACCCACCCCTTGCCATTGTGTAATCTTCGTCGTGTCGTATTTGTGTTTAAGTGATCCCAACTCAACAACCAAGTGTGTGATAGTGTCTACAAATATCCATGCATTGATCAAAGAGTGAGGAAGAGCGATCGTCATGCTTATCAACTCGCGAGTAGTACCCATGTGTTGTAGGTCTAGTTGGGACCGAATGAATGAATGAACGACTGATCACTTTGAATCCCCCAAGCCACCCCATTTACCATGAATGATCTTCACTCGCCATCACATCAAGCGCTAGCCCATTAACATAGAGGCATCAAATTGATAGGTTTGCAGAACCGGACGTCCCAAAAAGGCAAGAGGACACTGGTCTGCCATTGTGTAAGGTCCGCGGCGAGTACACAACCACGTCTGTTGTTGCCGCGCGACACTTAGACCCAGTGTGTAGCATCATATACCCATCTCTTGGTGCTATTACTATGTTTGATCATCATCATTCAAAGTAGACAGGGTATGATAAGGTAAGGTCATGTGTCTATTAGACCCCCCCCTGGCCCGTTGGCTCGGCAGTGGCACTGCCACTGATTGGTTGTTGATGGGTGGTTAGATAGATCAAGAGGCCGTTGCAATGTTGTCGTTCAAGTTCAAGAGATTGCCCCAATGCATTCATTCAAACTGGATATTACTCGAAGACACATATTACTTACTTGTCACCAAGACATGACCGCCTGGGCTGGGCTGGGTTGGGTTGGACGGATGAATGGTGGTCCACCTGATCGATTTGAAACGATTTGGAATCATTCATTGTTGTTTATATTCTATCTCTTTGTTTGAAGTGAACCCAAGAGTCGGTCACACATGTTGATGATCTTAATATGTCCATCAAAGCAGGCTGCGTGTCGCATGGCATTGAGTAATCGTATAATACTCTTTGAGTCATTGTCCAAGACAACTCTTTTGAATGGAGGAGATATGTTATCATTGTCCAACTCGAATAGATAACTGATGACCTTGTGATGGTTATTACTGACTGCATCAATTATGTAATGAGTGGATGGTAGATGTCTTTGAAGTTGTTTGGTTGTCTTGCATTGTTGATGGATATGACGAACGATGTCCAGGTGACCCATGCTGCACGCCCAGTCCACCAAGCGAACCAATGCATTGGATTGGTCATCCACGTTGAGATAGTCCAGAGTGTCCATCAGATGTGAGAGCACCGACAAGTTGGAAATCTCCATCGGTATGATATCGTCGAGATCGAACTTTGTGTCTTTGGCCTGCTCGATCAGCTTGTCCAAAGCCTCGATATCACCCTGATTGATCTTATTACGTATACGTCTTGTGAACTCAACTGATGTGCATACCTTTGATGCATCATCGTCATCTGCTTGTGGTTGGATACTGGCGCCAACATCATCATCACTGTAGTCCAGGGTGAGTGGTTGTCCATCAAGTATCGTGTCAATACGATCGTTGTGGATGCATTCCATTGTGATCCTGTCCAGCTTGAGCACAATGTGCTGGTGCGCCATCAGTCTCTCCAACAGGCGCTGTGTAAGGATACTGTAGTGGATGTACGAGATGTAGGTTGATTGCGCTGGGTCGGCAACCGGTGGGAGTGAGGCCAGCTCATCGAGGATGAAGTCGACCACAGACATGTTGCCATGCTCCAATGCTGCATCCAGTGCGGCCGACTGATATGTTCGGTGCAAGGGCGATGGAGACAACAGTCCATTCATTCTTACAAACATGTCCAGACGTCCATTCCTCGCGGCAGAGGTAAATTCTTGTTTCCAACTATCGTTGGGATCAAAGTCCATAGTGGGGATGTATGATTGCAGCAACAGGTTGAATATCTCCAAGCGCCCATACTGGCAGCAGTGATGGATGATGTCACGCGATGATGGTAGATGGTCGAAAAGAGTAATCTGGTTCGCAATATAATACTCGACAATCGGCATGATGTCGTGCTCAATGGCCAAGAGGAACAATGATGAATGGCACGCGGCGAGTAGCGCATGCTCCTGCATCAACTGCATCATCTCCAACGCCCATGGCTTGTCGAGCCATGCATCCAACACGTTTTGGAAGCATATGTTGCTGTGCTCGACTGGTGTGAGTTTGGCGCCAATCTCCAAGAGTCGACGAAGGAATGCTGGCTGTTTGATCTTTGCTAGCTGGTGGCCACCAACCTTGAGCGGGGCACCATTATGACAAATGATCGACAGGTATTGGTCCAAGATCAACGGCCATCTCGGGTTGCTGCAAGACGATGCGTTGGTAACAAACTCATCAGTGAGCTTGGTGTTATCGATCACCATTTGGGGGTTCGCCAGCAGTACGTCGAGCACTCGTGTGTCACACTTGGAGAATGCATCCTCGAGTATTCCTTCGTTGTAGGGGTAGGTGCTTGAGATGGAGATTGGTGTGTAGGCCTTGAGGAACCATTCAGTGGCGCCATAACGAATGTAATCAATCAAAGAGTCCTTCTCCAGTAGTCGGGCACCCATGATCAATCTATCAGAGTACTCCTCGCCAAATGAGGCATAGATCTCTCCAATTTGTCCCATGATCATCATGCCCATCTTTTGGTCCCTGAACACCAAATGGAATGCTGTCTCCAACTCTTGACTCGCAGGCTTCACTTGATCAGCAGCAATGTGATCCATTGTCAGTTTGATGACCTGGCTGCTATAAGATTGATTGATCGTGTCAATGATTGAGTGATGGGATTGGATTAATTGAGTACTTACTCGTTGTTTTCCGCTCCAGCTTGTAGTGATTTGATTCGTTCAGTGCATATGTTGATAGCACGGACTGCTCCTTGTTCAAAGGCAAGATCCAGGATACTGTGTATCATTCGCAACCATTGTAACTTGGATGTTATGTTAAAGTCCATCAAATTGTTGAATATGTACTCCAATGAATGATATGCATTGCGATCGACAACCATCTTCAATGTTTCCAGGTTGGGTCTGATCACAATAACTTCATTATTATCCAGTAGCCGTTGTTGTAGTATTTGTAACACTTGAGGCTTGTCCATAGTGAGTGCTACCTCGACAATGCCAATGAGACATGGTCTAAGCTGCTCCATCGTGAACATGTTGATTGTTTGATTGAATATTTCTGGCGAGGGATGGCGAACAGCCCACTTGCACACCTTTGGATCGTCCTTGCACATATGATTGAGTACCATCTTGATGATGTCCATTGATTGTCCTGTGGCGATTACATCGTACACACATTGTCTGAGTGATGGTGACTCCGATAAGTCATCGGCAAAGAACTCGAGGAGGATGGCCAATGACTCGCGACACTCCTTCCTCATCGCCTGCATCAGACACCACTCGCTGTAGTCACAATTGAGCTTTGTGTGTATCCTCTCCATCACGGCTGCGGAGAAGCCAGCCGCCGACTTGATCGCGCCATTTACACTGTGTGGATCCTGAACACCACAATTGTCGAGGAACATGCAGACGTGTTCAGCTATGATGCTGCTGCCTGTCTTGCCGACTGAGCGGACCAAATGAATCAGCGAGTGCTCGACAAACACCAATGGAGTCTGGCGCGGTCTGAACAAGTGCGTGGCCATCTCTGCAGACATTTCTCGACAGATATCCAGGTCCAGTACGCCATGTTGAGAGATAAGTGACTCGGCGCCCAATATATCACCCTTTCGAATGGCGGCCATTGTAGTCAATTTCAGACTGTCCTTCCCCACGTCAATGAACGAGGACAGCATCTGCTCTACATTTTCGACCAAGTTGACGCCATTGCTATCCTGAAGCTTGCACAATTGTTTGATGACTGCTTCTTGTGAATGGTCCGCCGCGGCGGTGAATATGGACCTGAGTGTCACCTCTCGCAAGGCAATCTTGTTGAGCAACTGAACGCCAATGCTCGACCGGCTGAGAAGTTCGAATATCTCAATGTTGCCCGAGGCTCCACATTGCTTCATGCAATCCTTGAGTCCTCTGCACTCTTGCTGCTCGGCCTCCACGATCAGTGCTGGGTCTGGCACGTGGTCGATCATGTACTGTACACAGTCGAGCGCGTTGCTTTGAATACAGCGCATCAATACAAAGATCCACAACCTGTCCACGGTAAACAGGCAGTTGAACTCTTCATGCAGCAGGCGAAGCATTGCGACGCTGATGCCCTGACTACGAGGCTTGTTCTCAGCATTATCGTTATGTACAAAGGATATGTAGCCGCCGAATGTGGCCAGGTTCTCGAGCAGGAGGCGCATAAACTCCACGTTGTTCGTGTCGATGACCGAGGGGAGGAACTGGATGGTGCGGACGGGCAGCGGGTGGTGAGCCGTGGCGGTTAGATAGAGCTGGAGCATGTCCACACTGCCATGTCGACAGATTCCTGGCAGTAGTTGGTTGCCCGAGCCGCGGAACATTGACACTTTGTCATTGACGTTGTATATATGTTTGAATGCGATGGCATTGTTATACTGTGCGGCCGATGCCAACAATGTGCAGTTGAACGGATAGATGTGGGCGACAGTGTTGTACGCGTCGATAAAGTGTTTGGTGGCATTGTACTTTAACATCTTTATGAGATCACCATCTTCCAGTAGCTTGGCACCCTTGATCGTTGACTTTATACATGTATGATCATGAGGTCTATCATCATTCTTTGTATTTATCAACCATCTTTGATGTATATCACCAACATGTTTCAATATCAATCGACATAATACATGATTGTGGAATACCAAGTAATAGCTTTGTTGTTGTTCATTATTATTTGTCATTATCTAGATGTTTATACATATAAATAGTTATAAAGTATAAGTATGTACTATTTGAACATGATGTCCATCCAACGAGTTGACCTTGTTGTGTATGCTCAACAGTGTTGGCTTCGTCTGCCCAACAACACTCGAATCCAATCCATTCACAGATTTTATTGAGAATAACTTGCTAATATATGACAAAGTGTACTTGTATCTGTTTGTTATGGACCTTGGTCTTGTGGACCATGAATGAGTGAATGAGGGAGGGACCAGCAAACAAGTCTATTCTTCACTTTGAACCTCAAATTGAACAAACACACCACTTCTTGGCATCAAGAGAGCTAAATTGAGATAGTGTTGATGATCAACCTTCATCTTCATTTATTCATTCATTCACAATTATTACTTTGCTTATTATCTATCTCTTTCTCTCTGTTATAATATACATACATTTTAAAAGATGTCTGATTTGAATCAATATGTCAATCAGGTCAGATCACCAACTGCTCAATCACAGGTTTGGAAAGATGAATGTTGCTACTCATTCGACAAACAGGTATGGTAGTGATTGGAGGTCGCAGCAGCAGTAGTGGTTGTTGCCATTGACTACATATTGGATACAATCACTCACTCAATCAATCAATCAATCAATCAAATATACATTGTAGGAATCACAAGAAGGATTGTTTGTAGACTTGTACAGCTTCTATGCAGTGTCAAAGGCATTCTTACCATTGCATTATGAAAAGACAAAGCATCCTGTATACTTGAATATTAGACGTGTTGTCAAACCAAAGAGTCCAAGACAACCGATGGATGAGGATATTGCCAATCGTCCACCAAAGAAGTTGGCCATTGGAATGGAGGGTGGCTTCAACGACGAGGATGAGGTCCAGTACGAAGAGCGCTACGCAATCTTTGTCTACCCACAGGGCCGCTTCTACGAGCTGACCGACCCCGCCCTGCCACCCGCCATCCTCAAGGCGGCCGAGGACGTCAAGGCGGCCAACTCACAGTCGCGCAAGGAAGAGGTCGTCGGCTGGTCCGCCGAGCAGGTGTTCCCATCCAAGTATGCCGACTCGCTCGTGCAGCTGGACAATGGCGTCAAGGTGCCGCCCTCAGGCTGGAAGTGTGACGTCGTGGGCTGCGACCGTGCAGAGAGCAACCTGTGGCTGAACCTCACCGATGGCCACATTGGCTGTGGCAGGAAGTATGTTGATGGCTCGGGAGGCAATGGCCACGCCCTGAAGCATTACGACGAGACCCTCTATCCACTGTCCGTCAAGCTGGGCACCATCACAAAGGAGGGCACTGCCGACGTCTACTCATACCCCGAGGACGAGATGGTGGCCGATCCCAAGCTGGCCGCACATCTTGCACACTTTGGCATAAACATATTCATGATGAGCAAGACCGAGCAGTCGATGGCTGAGCTCGAGCTGGATCGCAATCTAAACTTTGAGTTTGGCAAGATCCAAGAGCGAGGCAAGGACCTCAAGGCGGCCTTTGGTCGTGGAAAGACTGGAATTGAGAATTTAGGCAATACGTATGTGTAACGCGATACATGGCATGACAGGCATGGTCAATCATTCACTCACTCACACTCTATCATACAGTTGTTACATGTCGTCTGTCCTTCAGATGTTGTTTGCGACTCCACATTTCCAGAGACGTTACCTTAGTCATCGCGATCACACAAACAAAGAGATCACTGCAGATCCATTCAATTCATTCGAGATTCAAATGTAGGTTATGGAATGGAGTTGAGGAATGATTGAATGATTGAGTGTATTAACCAATTGGATCAACAGGTCAAAGCTCGCACATGGATTGGAGTCTGGTGAATACTCAAAGCCAGAGGATGGCAATCAACCAAAGATTGAACAGGAACAGATAAAGGCTGTAAGGATACAATGAATGAGCGAATGCGATGCCCAGCGAGATCTAGACACTCACTCAATCATCACTCTAGTCTCAAGTTGGAATCACACCAAAGATGTTCAAGAGTTTGGTAGGCAAGGCATCACCAATCTTTGCGACATACCAACAACAGGATGCTTTGGAGTTCTTCCAATTTATGCTCCAACATATTGAGAGAAATGAAAAGAGTCGTCCAAGTTGGATCAAACAGGAGGACCCGACAAAGGCCTTCACCTATGTGCTGGAGGAGCGCATCCAGTGTGGTGTGAGCAACAAGGTCAAGTACACAAGGAGAGTTGAAAATGTACTGTCCCTCGCCGTGCCTCTGGAGGCAGCCACCAACAAGGAGGCAGTGGCTCACTACCAGGCACTGGTCGTTGCCAATGGTGGAAAGCCACCAGCAGACATTGATGAGGTACGTCCCATCATTCCACTCCAGGCCTGCCTCGATGCCTTTGCCGAGTCATTCAAGGTAGCAGACTTTTACAGCACAGCAATCAATCAAAGAGTGTTTTCAATCAAGTATGTTCATTACACCATGATGCAGGAGGTATGATCACTTACTCAATCACTCACACTCGATCAATCAAACTAGCTCAACAAGGATGGCCTCATTCCCCGATATCCTTGTGATACATCTCAGGAAATATGTCATTGCTGATGATTGGACACCAAAGAAGTTGAGTATGTACACTCGTTCATTCGCTCACTCGTTCATGTACTGACTTAAACATGTCTTTAGATGTATTCATTGATGCCCCAGACATTCTGGATATTGAACAATTGAGAGGAACTGGAAAGAAGGACAATGAAGAACTGTTGCCAGAGGAGGGCAGTGGCGCTGCACCCGCAGCTGCGCCTGTCCCAAGTCAGGAGATTGTAGATACATTGGTGTCCATGGGCTTCCCCCTGGTCCGTTCACAAAAGGCTGCGTTGGCGACGAACAATACCGACGCAGAGGCAGCAATGAGTTGGGCATTGGAGCATGGTGATGACCCTGGCATCGATGACCCAATTCCCGAGCCAAAAAAGACTGCTGCCGCTGCGACACCAGCCGCCCCCGCTGGTCCAAGCAAGGAGGACATTGAAATGTTGGAGGCAATGGGATTCAATGCCAAGCAGGCCAAGCTAGCCCTAAGCAACACAAACAACAATGTCGAGAGAGCTGCCGATTGGCTATTCAACCACATGGATGACCTGGATGTACTTGTTGCTCAAAGTGAGAGTGCTGTGGCACCATCTGGCGCAGGAGCATCATCATCAAAACCCCTGGCTGTTGCTGACAACCTCCTCAACAAGGTCATCGATGGCAAAGGCAGTAAGTAGTACACATCACTGTCGGCTTCAACATATACTTACTTGCTTTGATCAATCACACATTGTAGAGTACAAGCTTATGGGATTCATCACACATATTGGCAATCATGTACACATGGGACATTACGTGTGCGACATCAACAAGGATGGTGAGTGGATCAAGTTCAACGATCGCACTGTTCAACACTCCTTGAACCCTCCCAAAGAGTTTGGCTACATTTACTTCTACCAGCGTCTGTAAACATTTCCCCAGGTTGTTATCATCCCTTCTTCTTCCTCTCCCCGCTCCACACTCAATACACTCTTATCTAAGTCGGTCGGATCAATAAACCCTCAATGATCATCACACACCAATCCAGAGTAAGACCTTGGGACCTTCTGGCCCCTCACTGATTCATCAACCACACCATTCAGCAGCAACAACAATGGCGAACAACAGACATCACCTAAAAAGAGGGTGGAAATGCACAGGACATGATCAAGCCATTGCCAATGACAGTCCACGTTGGCATTACGCAGGGAGCTGGAGCAATATATATATTGCAGATGAACAAGGACATCATCGAGGAGTTGGACAGCATTGTTAATAATATCCAGTTCCAGTTGACCAATCATTCCTTCCTCAGGGGTAAGGATCACCAGTCTCCGCATCATCGATAAAGAACTCTCTACTTCAGCACAAAGCTTGCGATTTAAGGCCAACCATAATCACTAGTGCTCGTCATTGACACAACTGACCTCAGTAATATCTGTTGCACTTTGCAATGTTTGGCCATTGAGTTTGTAGACTACAGGGAGAGTGTGCGGCTGTTGGCAAGCTGAACTGAGGTTCCTGAAGCTGCGAATGATCTCACTCTTAAGACCATCGATGCACCCTTCATGATTGCACCCATTACTCCTCGCACAAGTCAATCGCCAATAATCTATCTCATTCATTGACACTCCAGGAGATATAGAGCTTGACCTGTGTCACAGTCCGGACGAGTGCGCCACACACTTCACCACCGACAACACAAACACAAACACAAACACAAACAAACAACCTTCAACAGCGACAAAGACAAATACAATCCTTGTGCCAAGTACGTCAGCTCAATTAATCAATCAAAGAATCAAACAAACAATCAACAAACACACAACAATCAACACTTTGCATGATGTCTTCAATCGTCTGACGACATAGTAACCGCAGTGACGCGATGTTCATTGGCGCATTCAAGCTTACATTCAAAGTTCTCGATCTTGTTGGATCTGTAGATGGCCAAACACTGCATAGATCACCCACTTGAGCGGGGCACCCAAAGACTTGGGCCAAGGTCATTCATTCCATTTGGTTTGATGTCTTGCATTCCACGTGCGTGGGTCTCAAATGGGGGTGTACCTGGGTTGTCTCCTTCAATCAAAATGTGGGTGGCCGTGGTGCAAAGTGTCGACAGGAGGTGAATGCAGATCAAAGTGCTCGAAATGGTTATGTGTACACATTCTCGATGTTGATGGTACTCTGCTTCAGAAGGTGGAGAAACGAGTAGACCCTTGTACATCATTAAAATCATATAAATTATAAAAACAATATCGTAATATTGGGGTGACAGGTGAACAGTTAGTTTGGTTTGATTTGATTGTTTGGGAGCGGGGTGTCATTGCCAAGTCACTATCTCTTGACTAATTTTAGGATTAACCAGATCAGTGAGAGTATCGAAGTGTGTGAGGAGATGTCAGACATGACCTTGAATCTAGACCAGTTCAATTCCAACTCATTCCCTCTCTCACTCTCTTTTACTCACCAACTCATATTAATCAACTTTAATACCACCTCACTAATACATACTTACACACTTTATAATTTATAATTTATAATTATTATTAAATATATTTTAATTTATTTGATTGATTAATTGATTGATTGATTGATTGTTCAACACACACAGATATAATAGATCGATCTATAAAGTATGAATAATTCATTTACCCTTTGACAACAGCACACAAACAGACGAAAGCATCCATCTCAACAACAACAACAACATAATCAAAGAGTGTGATCTGGTCATTCCCTACATTCACACACACTACTCAATCATTCAAATCAGTCACCAATCACCACACACACATCACCTGGCAGACAGCCCCAATCACACACTAAATTTGGATTGTGTTTGACTGGCTCCCTTGATCTTGCCGATCTAACAACATTAATGGTTGTTTCTTCCTTTGCTTGCGGACCCTAAACACAACCCCCTCACACACACACATCACCTCAATCGCCACACCTACATCTCCACCTTTAGTAGTACTCTTACTCCCTCTCTAAACTTCTCCCACTTCACCGTCACTATTCAATCAAGCAAGTAACCAACCAACCAGCAACCAAATAATAAATAGATCACAACAACAGATCCTCCTTCCATCCTTCCTTACATTACCTATCATCATCATCATCATCATCATCATCATCAACATCATCACCACAAAAGGTTATACTCCTTCAAGTCTCATTAATTCATTCAACTTTATCATCTCTCTCTATCTATCTAATACACACACCACTTGTTGTCTTGAAGCCGGCTCAAGCCAAGCATTCACAATCAAACAAACAATCAAACAAACAAATATAATATTATTATACGATTACTAACAAACAAACAAACCGGCAACTCTTCAGCATCAATATATCCAAGCGTCCAACAAACAAACAAACAACCATCCAATATCCAGTCCACCTCCTTCCGACTCTATTCAACTATATTATTTATTATAATATTTACAGAACAGGACAAAACAAGACCAGATATCAATACAAGACAATACAGTACAGGACAGGACAAGACAATAGATATCAATCAAACAATTTATAATAGGATTGTTGTGTTTGGATAAACACCGAAGTTATGTCGGTCGTTAGCCAGGTTGATTGCGCCACGCATGTTTCCGAGAATTTCGGACATGCCACTGGTAGCAGCAGCAGCAGCAACAGTAGTAGCGCCAACAATAACAACAAGAGGAAACATGACTATTTTGTTGATGAACAATCTAATCAACAACAACAACAACAAACAAAGATAATTCGATTGGATAATGACAAGGATAGGATATCACCACGCAGTCTGGCGACAACATCCCCAACAACAACAACTACGACAACAAAAAAGGGTGTTGCCAGTTTGTCAACATTATGTTATGACGCATTGATCAAACACATCGACTCAATCGACTCACTGGACAGCCTGCCAGATAAGCTGTGTCAAAAGTTGGTGGCACATCATCATCGCGCCAAGACACTGAGCAGCAAGATGCTCGGACTATTCAGTCATTGCCAGGTGACCCGACTCGACCTGCCTGGCAAGGACATACCAATGGACGACAGCTGGCTCTCATTCACACAGGGCGCCATCAGCAGCACACTCATCTCGGTCAATCTCTCCAAGAACATACACATCAGCGACCATGGTCTGGCCGCTCTGTCGTGCCTTCGTCAGCTCACCTCGCTCGACATCAGTGGCTGCGACTCACTGCGCGGCACAGGACTCATTCAAATGATTGAGCAACACGGTCACACACATAATCATCCCCTGCAGAAGCTCTACCTGCAGGGCTGCATCAATCTGGACATTGCCAGTTGTCTCCAATCTCTTTCACATTGCCAACAGTTGGAATCGTTGGACATCTCATCGATCCGTCTGCAGGACTCGCACTGCGTCCCACTCGGCCGCCTGACCAGCATCAAGCAGCTGGACATCAACGACAATGTCGATCTGACCAGCGTTGCGCTGCAGCACATCGGACAGCTCACCAACCTGCTCGACCTCAACATCAGCGGCTGTCTCAACATTGCCGGCAGCACAGATGGCGGTTACCAGTGGCTGCCAATCACTCTTCAAACACTACAAGCCTCCAACTGTAATATAGACGACCGCGCCATGGAGCACATTGGCGCACTGATCGACCTGAGCGCCCTGTCGCTCATCAACAACCCTTTCACCGACATTGGCGCTGCGCACCTCAGCAAGCTGGTGTCACTGACGACACTCGACCTCTCAATGTGCACGCTGCTCACCGATCGATCGCTCGAGCACCTCAAGTCACTGAGCCAGATCTCCAAGCTCAACCTCAACTTCAACTCGAACCTCACCGACACGGGCGTGGCAATGCTCACCGGTGGACTCTGCGACCTCACGTCCCTGGGAATCATTGGCTGCAACAGACTGCTCATCAAGGTGAAGCACAAGCCATTGGTGTTGCTCGTGGAGGACAATGCATTCCAGGTCACATTGATTACCAAGACAATGGAGCGCTACAACTTTGCCGTGGAAGTGGCAAGCAATGGACAGATGGCACTGGAGATGTACAAGGCCAACCCCAAGTACGAGCTGATCCTGATGGACATTGTGATGCCAATTATGGATGGACTGACAGCGACCATGCTCATCAGGGACTATGAGCGCGAGCGCGGTCTAAAGCGCACTCCGCTCATTATGCAGACTGGCAACACTGAAGAGGGCCATCGCAAGGTCTGTCTACAGGCGGGTTGCGATGACTTTATGTTGAAGCCACTGGACAAGCAAGTAGTGTACCGAGCTAAAGAACTATTCAAGAAGGACAACCAACAACAAACTCAATCATCGTCATCATCATCGTCATCATCAACAATGACAACGACAAGTTGCAAGCGAGTGATACATCATCAGCAACATCAACAACACAACATGATAATCAATGGCGGTCGAAGTGGGAATGGCGCCGTCATCGATGGCAATCAAACGCCACCAGCCTGTCTAAACTACAACGAGATCTCGGCCACTGCATCGATGCCATCCTAGTCATTCCTTCATTTCTTCATTCATTTATTCATTCAGTCAGTCAGTCAAATGCAATGCCAAGATATGGCATCAACATTGGACTTTCTTTGTCCGACCATCTGAATGTGCCAACCAATCAAACTGCCAACAACATACACTACTACTTCAACTCCACTCCCTCCCCTCCATCCCGGAACTCGACACAATGAACAAACAGTCTGTCTCATCATGTATAATGATGAGCAATAAAGATTCATTCATTCATTGATACTACTTTATTATAACTTGATTAAATTTTTTCTTCTTTTGTAGATCACTAATACCAACACTCCAACAATGATTATTGCGCCAACTACTCCAATGACAATACCAACAATGCCACCAGTGCCGAGTACCTTTCTACATATGTCTGAGTTATCGCCATGAATTGAGCATTTGCTCTGAGTGCAGGACATAAACTTGAGATCATCATAAACGAAATTATTGAGAGTTATATCTCCTTTGCTGCATTGAAAGAGACTAGGTGATGAAGATGAAGTCTTGTTGATGGTCAAAGTGTTCTGGGTGAAGACAACGTTGGTGAATGTCGCGGTGCTGGAGGACAATTTGACAACTGAGGATGAGCCCCGCAGAATGTTGTTTGAGAATGTACTGTTGATCATCGTTAAATTCAAGCATCTGTCGAGATTAATTAAATTTGCTTGGATTATAATATTGTTGGTTACTGTCATTCGCTCAATAGTCAAGGACTGTCCATTGCTTGTCACCACAGTAGATGCGTTAATGTTGCCATCAATGATAATATCGGACATCTGAGTTGAACTAAATTTGTTCCTGATTATTGCTACAGCTAAGTAGAGCTTTTGGACAAAGTTCTGATTGATATTGCAATTGGTGATTGTCGATTTGTCGGATTGTCCATTTGATAAATCGATGACTGCTTCCCTGAATCTATTGTTGGTGAAAGTTGATCCAGACAAAGACAGTTGGGCACCCACATGGATACTGATAATTGAATCCGCGGTATTGTTGATAAAGAGAACATTATTAAGGTTGACATTAAATTTTAAGGACCAGATAATATCTATTTACTATCTTTATTCAATGATCATATGATTGATTTATTATAAGTGAAGATATAGTGTTTGATCTAAACTACTAGATGCCTGGGTTCACAATGAACAAATTGACAATCTTATTATGAGCAATAAGGATTAATTATTTCATTCATTCATTCTTTCATGCATACAATGATACTTTTTAATTAAAACTTTTTTTTATTATTTCTTCTTCTTCTGTAAATCACGAATACCAACACTCCAACAATGATGATAGCGCCAACGACCGAACCAATGACAATACCAACAATGGCTCCAGTTCTGAGTACTACTGTCTTGTCACACGTGTCTGAGTGATCGCCATGAATTGAGCATCTATTCTCAGTTGAGCATTTCATCAAATTGGCACCTACTTCATTATTGACAACATTATTGAATGTTATGCTAGCTCTTGTGCATTCAAAGAGGCTATTCAAAGAAGATGAAGAGTTGGTGGTCGAGAAGACAACATTGGTGAATGTGGCGTAGCTGTAGGAGACTTTGACCGCTGATGATCCCACCAGAAAGTTGTTTGACAATGTACTGTTGAGAATAGTTCCATTATAGCTATTACCAATAATTAATTAATAAATATCCATTTTGTAGAATATTGTTGGTGACTGTCATTCGTTCAATATTCATTGGTCCATAGTTCGTCACAGCTGTTGAAATGTTGACATTGCCATCAATGATTATATCAGACATGTGGATGGAACCATATTCGTTCTTGATTATTGATCCTGTTTGGAATTTTTGAACAACTAGTACGTTCTGATTGAAAGCGCAATGATCGTCGATTGGTAGAGTTTTTCATTTGATATATCGATGACAGCTTCTCTGAATGTGTTGTTGGTGAATGTGGAGCCAGCCAAAGATAGTTGGGAATCTCCATGGATCGAAACCATTGATTCGGCGGAATTGTTGACGAAGAGAACATTGTAATGTATGACATTATTGTCTAAGGACGTAATAATATCACCAATATTAATTGATTGACAATAATTAATAATAAACAATGAAATAATAAATTTATATTTTTATTATTATTTTTCATTTTCTAATTATTTCAATAAATAATGATCTTGTTTTGTCTCAAGGTCAGTTTGTTTGAAAATCCATCTTTTTGATCAATCACACTCATCAATTCCTCTTTCATGACACATATCTAAATGGGGAAACCCTTACCAAAATGGTGCAGTGCATTCTTGGGGAAACAGAAACCGAGTTCTCTCCTTGACCAGGGCTATTAATTACTTTATTATTATAATAATAAACAAACGTCAGTGAAATATCTATTGTGTCTTTCTCTTTATCCTGTTTCGGACCAAGATGCCCAAACAAGTGATGCATGCCACACCAATGATCGATCCAATCATCATACCTGCGATTGCACCACTACCGACACTGACACCACTGCCACCGATACCACCGACTTGGCCAACCTTTGGGGACGGCCTTTCGGTGGGACACACCAATGACTCGTCTCCATGAACATTGCAAGCATTGTCGAGTCCACAGTCGATCAGTCTAAGTGTGCTATCATCCTTCCTCGTGATGTTGACCAATGTTATGTCTCCATCTGTGCAGATTATGAGTGGCGTCGCTGGTGCACTCACAGAGTTCTCGTAGATCTCTGGGCCAAAGATGATCTCGGACATAGTCACCTGGGACGCGTAGAAGTTCATCACATTGGAGTTCTGTAGAATGTTGTCGTACAGTGTGCTGTTGGTCATGTCAAAGACAGCGTTACTGGCTTGTAGGATCGATCCATTGATCACTCGGTTGTTGGTGAATGTCACGCCCGACACGTCCATCGTTCCAAGTGTACGCAACACACTGTAGACCACCTTGTTGGATTGGAACCATGTGTTCTGAATGCTTACATCACCATCGTAGAGACTGACAATGGCGCCTGGAGCAGTGGCGTTGTTGTATGTGATCGTGCAGTTGACAATCATCGATGATGGCTCGGTACCACTCAGCGAGAACATATCATTTCGGAAGCGGTTGGCGGTGACTACGGACTCGACCATGACAAAGCTCGCGTTCATCACGTTGAACATGTTTGATCCAGTGTTGTTGTTCAAGGCCATTCCGTTGATGATTAGGTCACACTGATTGCTGGCTACAATGGCAATGCCATCATCACCAATGGGCCAATTGGATATCCTGCCTCCGTTCAGGGTCATAGAGGAGCGGGGTGCGTCGGGCATGGCCAGGGGCTTGGCCGACACATCGATTGGCGTGAGGACAACTCCACCAACAGTTGAGAAGTAGATGTTGTTGAATACGGCGGTGACCTGATTGATGTATGAATAGAATGTCGCGTCAATCAGTGACAGGTTATTGATTGTTATATTGGTCGTGCAGGTCAGGTTCGAGTTGCCGCTGGACTCCATGAAGATGAACTCGTTGGTGGTGTTGACCAATCTCTGACTCAGGTTGATGATCACACCTTCTTGATTGGCTGGCGATGGTCCGATCGTGACGTTTAGACACTCTAGATTGAGTTGGGCATTGCCGTAGGGTCCTGAATTGGGTCCATAGTATGAATATGCAAGGTATACACCAGGGGCCAATGATATATTCAACATTGTATTAACTGGATAAGGTCCAACTAAATTATAATAACTATTTATAGCTGATAATATATCTGAACATGCTGTTTCATTATTATTATTATATCCACAAGTCGTTGAAGTATTTGAAGACGTTGGGTCAACATATAATGTTATAGTTGTAACTTGTTGTGATTGAACAACAACAACATTATATGATGTTATTGTTATAATTATTGAAATAATAAGTAATAAAAAATTATTATTATTATTCATTGTTATATTATTTGATTGGTTAATTGATTGATTGAAGTGAATGAATGAAGTGAATGATTAAGCAAGTTACTGTGTCTGGTCATATGACACGCTCGAGACGTCGATTGGAAAAAATATCGGGTTCACAAACGAAGGGGCAAACATTGATCGCGAGACAGTGTTGTTCAAGGCCTCGAGGTGCCACTCACCCACCCCACACTCTTGTGTTCACATTCGCGCGACACACTAATGATCAGATGATCAGATGATCAGATGACTACTTTACAACTTATTTATTTATTAATATAAATTATCTTTGTGCTCCATGTATCGCATGTCAATGTCCTTCCTCGTTATGTAGTACTTCTTAAATATCATTGCTACAGCAAATATGATGATTGAGGCTCCAACAATAGATCCAATTACAATTCCTGCAATTGCTCCACCACCAAGTCCACGACCTCCGCCTCCACCTCTCCAAGGTGGTGCCACTGGACAAAGTGTTTCTGATTGATCATGGTCATCATTACCATAGTATATCTTACACAAATCCAAAATCTCACAATTGATCAATTGATGTCCAATATAGTTGTTGGTTATATTGTTGAATGTGATGTTTCCACTATGGCAATCTATGATGCTGATGTTGCCAGTGTCAACCGGTGTACTAAACACTACATCAGTGATCGTTACATATGATCCATTGAACCAAAGTGGTATGGATGCGACCTGGTACTGATTGTCGGTCAAACTACAGTTGATCATATTGAGTGTGATGCCATTGCCATTGATCGATGATCCATTACTCATTATAAAGTTATCACTGATCGTTGTGTTTTGTATCATTACAACTCCATCATTTAACTCGATCACATTGTGCAGGTCACTATTTCCACTCATTAGTGAGCTGGTGATGGTCAGCCATCCTTCATGTTGCTCCATCACAGAGTTGGTCAAAGTGTTATCAGTGAATGTACAATTGTTGATTGTTGATGATACTCGTGAATAACCGATATCGATCAGATTGTTGATGAATGTGTTGTTGAACATTGTTGAATCACTGATTGATAGAGTACCATTATGCACACTGATCATACTATATCCAGTATTATTGATAAACTGTGTTCCATTAATGATCAGATCACACTGTGATGTGAAGATCACCGATACATTATCTGAGCTTGGCACATTTGATATGACTCCTCCATTTATTGTCAGTCTTGATGTTGATGGTGATGTTGTGTATTGTGGTGGAGTGATGGTGATTGGAGTGAAAGATCTTGATCCAACACTATCATTACTGTTGATACTGACATTGTTGAGTACCAGTGTCACGTACTCAATGTCAACTGATGTCACTTGTACATTGATCATTGTAATATTGTTCAATGTGATAAGTGTTTGTGTTGTTGGAACTGGAACTATACCATTTCCACTAACTTTTTGAAGTTGAATAAAGTCCAATGGTCCAGATATGCCAGAGTCAATGACTACACCATTACCACCAACATCACCATTGATTGTAACATTGAGTCCAAATAGATTGATCTTATTATTGCCTGATATAGTCATGTATGTACCTGATGCCATTTGTATATTTAGTGATGATGGGTTGTTGGTTGTATTTGTTTGTATTTTATAACTCTCAATTGCTGATGATATATTTGGACATGCTTGATTATTTGTTTGATCCAATCCACAAACTATTGATGAGTTTGTTGATGATTGATCGACATAAAGAGTGATCAATGTTAGATCACCTTTAACAATACTAATTATAAAAAATAACAATATTATAGTTATATAAATAATTCTAAACTTGTACATTATTATTATTTGTTGGTTGTTATTTGTTTGATTAAAATGTTGTAATACCGACAGTGGGTCCTTTTGAGGCCAAAACAGGACCAAGGTTCGTTGCAAAAACCCTCCCCCAACACTGTTTTGATCAAAAAAAAACGACACCAACCCATCTTAACATTGTTTTGGTATGACGACAACCAACTTTAATAATTAATGTATTCTGTGATAGTGTCCATGACGCTTGGCATATCTAATCGCAAGGATGATTATTACAATGATGAGAATGGCACCAAGTATACATCCAATCACTATACCTGCAATGGCACCTCCAGATGGTCCGCTCTTCGCGTCACACACATCCTGATCGCCATGGATAGTACATTTGGGTGGATCACTACTTGAGCAATCCATCAAATTATGTCCACTATTATTATTGGTAACATCATTGAATGTAATATTACCCTGTTGACAAAGTATTATACTGTTGAATGATGATGCCTGGGGGCCCTGCGTCACCGACTTGCCAAACACCACGTCGGTCAGTGTCATGTCTGATCCATAGAACCATATAGCCAATGAATCATAATATAGATTGTTGGTCACTGATGATGAAGCCATATCGAATGTTGACTGAATACCGTAGATCATGGCACTGGCACTAATACTGTTGTTGGTGAGCTTTGTGCCCTGCATCGATACCTTTGACACACGCATGTTGATCAAGTTGAACATGCCATAGTTGCTGTCCAGCCACGAGTTGACCAGTGACAGCGATCCCTGGTACACCTCGATCACCGAACCCATGGGAATGGGGCCGGCCGACATGTTGTTGTTGGTGATGGTGGTCTTGGTGAGGGATGATCCCGGGTGGGTGGCGCTCAGACCGATCAGCATGTTGGTGAACGCGTTGGAGTAGACTAATGAGTTGTCCATTGTGAATGTTGCGTTGGACACACTGATCATTGTGTAGCCCGAGTTGTTGTAGTACTCTACGCCCGAGATGAGCAGGTCGCACTGTGACACGCTGATCAGTGGAACAGTTCCATATCCAATGGCATTGGCCATGCTACCTCCGTTGATGGTCAATGTCGACGTGTAGCCACGTGGCGCAATCAGGATTGGCGTGAGATAGGATGATCCGAGACCTGAGAAGCTGACGTTGTTGAGTGTGATTGTGACATAGTCGCAGTCGACCGATGAGATGACAGAGTTGATCAGTGTGACGTTGTTGATGGTGATGTTGGTGGGTGAGCCATAGCCGCGCAGTAGTATGAGTGTGAGTGGATCGGTTGTTGGAGTGATGTATGATGTGAAGTCGATTACAACACCACCTTGTGAGTTGTTGTTGGGCGATGGACCAATGGTCACGTTGAGGCCGAATGGGTTGAGTTGTCCATTGCCAAAGTTGGGCACTTGTTGTGGGAGATAGACACCTTGCGCCATTATAATGTTCAATTGCGAGTTGACTGGTCGTTTACCAACAATATTGTTATAACTTGTCAATGCTTGAGCGAGTGTTCTACAGGCAGAGTCTGTATCCTCACTTAATCCACAAATCAATGTTGTGTTAATAGAGGATGGATCAACATATAATGTGGTAGTTGTAATAGTCTGGCCATTAATAACACATGATCCATATATCTGTATCAATAATAATAATACAATAGTAATAAATAATGACTTCATTTATAATATGTTTGTTTGTTGTGATTGATTGATTGATTATATGTTTGATTATATGTTTGATTGATATATATGAGTGAAGGATTACTTTGGGGAGTCAGTGACCCTTGATGTGACACCACATCCATATTTATAACAATGATGACCAGTCTACAAAGTTGGTTGGACGAGGCCAAAGACTCGGAATGATCATTCTTGAGTTACAAAGCTAGCTCGAAAGAACCAGATGGTGAGGAATAAAAATCTAACAAAAAATCACAAAAATGATGGGATCAAGTCCAGGAGTGTGAAATACATCCGAACAAATAAAGTAATTAATTAACATATTTAAAATGATATTAATATTTATAATATATATATTTTATAAATCCTTTATTCTTCCTACTTTTCGGTAAATTTAATTAATTTTCCTCTGTGATTAATTAATGGTTCATTTTATTCCAATCCAATGGGTCTGGATTATGATCCAGAGTTCTGACTGTACTTATTTTGGATGCACAGAATTATTGATAATAAAATATTAAATTATTTCAGACATGGTGAGATTGGAGTTGGTATTCAATTTTGATCATTTATTATTTGATTGATAGATTGATTACCATAATAGGTTGTTGGGACAGATATCTGGTTGATTACCTTGGATAGTACACAGATCAGGGTAGTTGCAATCTATCAAACCTGTTCCACTATCATTGTTGGTGACATTGTTCAAAGTGATTGAACCAGATGTACAGGCTATGATATCGACAACTCTGGACTGCTCGTTGAACTCGACATTGGTCAGACTGATCTTGGAGTTCTCAAACATCAAGAAGTAGAAGTCCTTGTCCAAATGATCTGATGTGAAGGTGGTGTTGATCATCTCCAATGATGACTCGGAACCATATATCAATGAGCTGACTGTGGCACTGTTGTTGGTGATCTTGGTCTCCTGAATGGACACATCGGCCAAGCGCATGTGGAACAGGCTGAACAATCCATGGTTGCCAGAGAGTGTAGAGTTGATCAATGATGAAGATCCCTGGTATACCTCAATGATGGATCCCATCTGGACTGCGAGAGATGACATGTCGTTGTTGACAATGGTGGTGTTGGTGATGGATGAGCCTGGCAAGGTGAAGATGAAGCCGATGAGCAAGTTGGTGAACGTGTTGGAGTGGATATATGAGTTCTCGATCTTGACAGTTGCGTTGAAGGCGCTGATCATTGTGAATCCAGTGTTGTTGTAGAACTCTACACCATTGATGGTGAGATCACATCTTGAAGCATCGAGGATTGGATTTGATCCMATAAGCAATGACATGGGCCATGCTACCTCCATTGATGGTCAATACCGATGAGGGCGTGTACACGGCTGGAGCAAACATGATTGGTTTGAGATCCTCTGATCCGGAACCAGAGATTGATACATTGTTGAGTATCATTGAGACATCATCACAGTATACTGATGTGATGACGGCGTTGATCAATGTGACATTGTTGATGGTGATGTTGGTGGTCGATGGTCCATATCCAATCAGATTGATGAAGGGTAGTGGCAAGGTATCTGGTGAGATGTATGATGTAAAGTCGATTATAACACCACCAATGTTGTTTAGTGGCGATGGTCCAAAGGTCACGTTGAGACCGAATGGGTTGAGCTGTCCATTTCCAAAGTTGGGCACTTGTTCAGGGAGGTAGAGGCCAGCTGCCATAACAATGTTCAATTGAGAGTTGACTGGTTTGGAACCAACAATATTGTAATAACTTTTCAATGTTTGAGATAGTGTGCGACAAACAGCATCGTTATCACTAGTCAATCCACAATTAGGTGACGAATTATTTGAAGCTGGATCAACATATAATGTGGTAGTTGTAATTGTCTGGCCATTTACTGATAGTCCAAATATCTGTACTATTAATAAAATAATTGTAATAATTATTAATTTCATTATTATTTGTTTTATATATGTTTGTTTGATTGAATGAATGGATGAATGAATGAGGATGATCTGTTTGTAGTATTTATTGACCAGTCTCTCAAGATGATTGGACTAATCCTAGGACGAGTCTTTGACTTTGATTAATGGGATAAGTTACAGATATAGCTCGAAAGATATAAAAAGACGAGGAAATAAAATCGATTATTAAAGTCGTCATCTTTCGTTCAAGTATCCATGATGTCATCAGGTCAATCATGCAAAGTATCCCAGTCAAAGATACTAAAGAACAACCCGCATAGTTGGAGCAAGCTCGCAAGAATGTCAAAGATTGACTTCGAAAGTAAAAAGATCATGATTTGGGGGTTCATCAAAAAAAAAGTAGTGCCTCCTTGGAATTGATCCAAATACCAAAGATTCGCCATCTGATCATTTTTGCGAGGTCCACTCTACTCACTTGTGATATTTCTCAGTACCCTACCATTACGATATCGGATGCTTATTTGAATGACACTACATAACAGATAATTACAATAATCTTCGATCGAGTGGACAGTTATTTGGTTGATCATCTTCAATAATGCATAGACCTTGAATATCACAATCGATCATACCTGCACCATTGACATTGTTTGTTACATTGTTTAGTGTGGTGACATCTTGTAAACAAGCAATGATGTCGGTCACACTTGATTGATCATCATCAAAGACTGGTCTTGGAATCGACAAACACAAGAATACTTGTCCAAATTGTTGGACATCATTATTACGTTGGTCATGTTGTATGTGCCATTCCAGCCCTGTAACACAGGTCCATACATATGTTGATGGTATGCTTGTATCTTGGATCAGTAAGGTCAAGTTGTAGTTGCCCTCAAACAAAGAGTCGGTGATGGTGACGTTGTTCAATACCATCGTTACATTGTTGAGCTCACGACTGCATTGATCAATGTCATACTATTGAGTGTGATTGATGTTCTGCCCGATCACTGGGGTATCAGGTACAATCCATATGAAGTATTGATCAGTATACTGTAATCGATTACTAGTTGTTGTTGGTCCAATGGTTAGATTGAGATTCCAAGATTATTGTCGTTTGTCACTGGTATATGGACACCTGGCACCATCAATATGTTCAATTCGGAGTTGATAGGAGTTGAGGGAATAGTTGATGCAGGAAGCCAAAGCCAAAGCACATTATGGGTCTTCCTGATTAGGTAATAGTGATCGCAGCGATATTATACTTAAGAGTACCTAAAGCTTGAAGCTTTGAATGGTGATTGTGAACATCATGATCATACCATGGTCATGTGTTTGGCACAATGAGAGAGTTTAGTTGAATGATTTATTGGTTTGTGTGTTTGATCGATCATCAGTAGTTAGTGATCGTTCATTTTAGTGTTGGATGGTATTGTACTGGGTCCTCTTTGATCTCTTGACAAGCACAACAGTCAACACTACAATGATGCATACACCGGCAAAGCCACCAACGGCAATACCTACGATTGCTCCTATACTGAGATGATGATCGGGTGGACACATTCCTGGATAATCACCATAGGTCAAGCACCTGTGACACGAGATCCACTTGATATCATCGTTGTCATTGATCACATTGTTGAAGGTGACGCCACTGTTGGAGCATTTGATGACTTGGCAGGTTTGGGTGAGACCCCAGGGGAAGTCATTAGCGCCAAACTCAATGTTGGTGAGGTTGACTGGTGTGTTGACTGCGCCTACAAAGCCGGACTGTGGACCAAAGTGGTTGCCAGTGAAAGTGTTGTCGATCATAGTGAGAGATTTGGCGTTCAATCCAAGAATCATCGAGCTATTGGCCGCGAAGCTGTTGTTGGCGAATGTTGTATGTTCGACGGTCAGGTTGGTCATGGCCACGATCAAGCTGGTTAAGAACCAGTTGCCAGTGAACACTGAGTTCTTGATGGTCAAAACTCCAACACGCTGAAGGATCAACTCGGTGCTGTTGCCTCTGTTCTCATTGAAAGTGACGTTGGTGAACACTGATTGGACGGGGAACCTGGGCTCATTGAACTGGATCAAGTTGAACCTCATGAAGTTGGAGTAGAAGATCGAGTTGCTCAATGCCAGAGTGCTGTTCTCGAGGTAGAAGATATTGGAACCCGTGTTGTTGTAGAATGAAGAGTTGTCCACGATCATTTCGACATTGCTGACAAACACATTGGGCGTGTATAACATTGCCTCTGATCCGGAGATGCTGCAACCTGACATCTTGAACACTGTTGATCCAACAACACCAGTTGTATCATACACTGAGAGTTGATGGTATATCAAAGGGTTGGCCGCACTTCCACCGATGAACGAACAACCATTGAGAGTAAACGTGACGTTGTTGATTCCACAAACACTCTTCACATCGATGAACTTGATATAGTTGATTGTGAGAGATGTGGTGCAGTTCACCTCAATGTCATTCTGAGTATGAAGGTAGAGGAAGTATGGTTCTCCACTCACAGTGTTGTTGTACACAACTTCTTGGCCATCGTAGATTGAACCAATGGTCACATTTTGGCATATTGGGTTGAATCCAAAGTCACGGTCAGAGGGGAAGTAGGTGTTGGGCACAATCTTGATGCTGAGTTCAGAGTCGGTGGTAACGGCAAACAAGTGTTGGTAACTGGCGAATGCTGCTCCAATGCTATGGCAGGGGTAGTTACCAATTAATTGGGAACCACATGTTGGAGAAGTGTTGTTTGATGCAGGATCAACATAAAGTGTGACCTTTGTCATTGCCACCTGTCCACTGATGGAACCAACTTTCAAAATTAGAATGATTTGGAAAATAATTAAAAATAAATTCATAATTAATATTTTTTTTGTTTGGATTAATAGATTGACTGATTGATTATATGGATGGATTGATTGATTGATTGAATAATGGGAATATTGGATTGATTGTATGACTGATTGATTGATTGAATGATTGATTGAACATGAAATGATGGATGGTTTGAAGATCATTTGGAATCTATTTATAATGAATCCATTGTAATGGGGTGGTAAACAATGAATAGTCCGTTGACTAACACCGACATATTGACAACCCAATGAACTTAAGAGTTTCATACCCGAGTATTCCATGTCTTTTGGATTTAGCACAGACCAGGATTGTTGCTCATTTTGATGCTGAGGTGGGTGTGTGAAGTGATGTTTTTTTGAATCCTGGGTCGTTTCTTCAATTTAAGAGACACAGATGCAAGAGACACTATCTGACAGCCATGCATGTGTTTGTTTCCCTGGATGGATGGTTGAATGGATGAACAGACAAGTTGGTTAGGTCCTTAGTCGGTTCGTTTAATTAGACCAGGGTCGAGTAGTCATTGAATGAACTCTGGTAAGAAGTGTTGTCTATATGAAGAGTCGATGTTACACTGGGTATGCTTTGACTTGTCTTGGGTCCCAAGACCACTAACTCGATGAGTTGTCCATCGATCGATTGAAAGAACGAATGAAACGAACGGTCAGTAAGTCAATGTAACCATGATTCCGGAATCATTGGAGCCAATGTAACCAGTCAAACACTTGCTCAACGTTGACTATGTTGTTGACTTCTAGGTAAGCTTACCTCAAGATCCTATTACACCTACATAGATAAAGATTACATGTTGTATGTTTGAATGTAAATGAATGAATGAATGTATTGTCAAAGCTGAAGGGAAGTGAATACCAACTCACACACAGAACAGACAGCCTTCCAAGAAATGTAAGTTGTTGTTAATGAATGAATGGAATACTTGTATTATTTATTTATCATTATTCAATGTTGTTGGGGACAGATGTTAGGTTGATCACCTTGGATTGTGCATAGACCTGGATATTTACAATCGATCAATCCTGAGCCACCAACATTGTTGGTGACATTGTTGAATGTGATGTCTCCTTCGTAACATGCTATCACGTCTTTAACTACATATGGCTGGTCGTCAAAGACTACATTGGTCAGACTGACCTTGGTCGACTGAAACTCTACTATATATTGTACCTGTTCATATTGGTCCGATGTCAAAGTGACGTTGGTCATGTTGAATGTGCTTGACGACACTTGCAACAGAGGACCACCTATCACATTGTTGTTGATGAATGTTGTATCTTGAATGCTGACCTCCCCATCCGACACATCGATCAAAATGGTCAAGTTGTAGTTACCTTCAAACACCGAGTCGGTAATGGTCAATGGTCCAATCGCATGTTGGATCATGGTGAGCCCTGTAACTGTGGACATATGGTTCTGGCTGAATGTGCAGTTGCTAAACACGGTCTCCAGAGTGTTGTCAAGAACGAACATGATGTAGTCGACCCAGTTGTTATGGAACAATGTGTTTGTGATGGTCGTCACGGACTTAAGGATCTGGAGCATATTGTTAGCATTGTTGTTTGAGACCTGGAAGTTGTCAATCACCAAGTTGGCACCATCCACAATGATCAAGTAAGTATCACGTAGAGTACAGTTAACAACTGCTCCACCATTGATGATCAGAGTGCGAGCACCATATTGATCGGCTTCCATCTCGTTTGGCCTCATCTCGAGCAGAGGTGGCATGTTGGGAAGGTAGGCGCAAGTCATGATCACATCATTCAGAACCATTGTGACCTTGTTGTTGATTGAGAGTACTTGAGCATTGATCATGGTCATACTGTTGAATGTAATAGTAGTTTGACATTTGTCCAAATGAGTGGGCGCCATGAGCATGAARGTACTGATTGGAGTTTGAGCTGTAGTCGAACACTAGTGGGTCGGTATCACTGATGACTGTTGGTCCAATGGTGACATTGAGACATATTGGACTGAATCCTAATTGATCCTTGTGGGCATCGGGAGTATGGACACCTGGCACCACCAACAAGTTCAATTCCGAGCTTACAGGATGTGAGCCAACAAGCGATCTATAACTTCTAAGTGCCATTGTGACGTTGGTACAGGCCATATTATAATCTAAACTCAATCCACATACTATTGATGAGTTGGTTGATGCTTGATCGACATAAAGTGTTGTTGTAGTGATTGTTGTCCGGCCCTCAACACAACATCCTAGTACAAGTATGATTATTACAAAGAAAGATATTGATAAATATAACTTCATATTTGAATGATCGATTGTTTGTTTGTATGATTGAATGATTGAATGATTGATGGATTGAATGAATACGACAAAGAAACAAAAGATGTAGTCTGTTACCTCAATTACCGAATGTGATTTGTGGAGGCCCTACAAGCCCAATGCTAGTCCTCACAGGCCCAGGGTTTTCCTGATTCAATAAGTGATCAGATTTTCCTAGGATAACCTGGTTTTTCAACTTCCGAAGAGACATTGTTTCGTTCTGTTCCAAATCACTCGCTTGGATTTAAGCTACTCCCGATTCTTTTCGAATGATTGAATAAGCATCAATCAGATAACTAGTAATCTTTATTGAATAGATTTGAATTATTAAATGCAGTGAAATAATAAGTTATTATGGTGATCAGAGATACACTGTCATCAATTTGATCAACATTCGTGAGACTGAAGTCCGACTACTGGTATTTATTGTATTGGATGATAGCGCGACCTGCTCCTCAACATTCTGTTGACAAGATAGGCAATGATAAGTAGGAGTAAGACTCCTCCAATACTTCCAATGATTATTCCAGCGACAGCTCCACCACTTAGTTGTCCACTATGATGATTTGGTGGATTTGGACATAATTGTGATTCTTCTCCAATGATCTCACATCGTTGTAATTGATTACTACAATCCATAAGATTAGATCCATTGTTATAATTGCTAACATTTACAAATGTTATATTTCCAAAATGACATTCAATGTTATACAAGCCTTCCGATGGAATTGAATAGTTTCTTGAGAATGGTCCAAGTACAACATCAGTGAGCGTGATGCCTGAATTATAATAACCCATTGGATTACTATTATTGAACAAGTGATTGTTGTTCATTGTGCAGTTGTTCATGCTGAATGTGACCACTGCTCCACTGATCATATCACCTACTATCGCCGTGTTGTTGGTGATTGTTACATTGTCCATAACATATTCTCCAAAGGTCATGGCCACCAAGTTGTACACGCCATAGTTGCTGTCAAAAAGAGTGTCGGAGATTGGCACTACACTGTTATGGTCTTGAGCTTGCTTCAGACTGATCAAACCGGCAAATGAGACAAATGTACCTCCAGTCATATTATTGTTGGTGAATGAGCAGTTGGAGATTGATGATGATGGTCGAGGAACTGTTGTTCCAACTATATAGTTGTAGATGGTGTTGCCGCTGAACGACAAGTTGGTCAAGATCATTGTTGAGTTGCGCGCATGGATGATTGAATCTCCAGTGTTGTTGGTGAATGTCATTCCATTGATCACAAGATCACATGGCAACGACATGATCATTGGAATTCCGTTTGAGCCTTGGATATTGTACATACTGCCTCCGTTGATTGTCAATGATGACTCTGGAGTGTATGAATACGGTAGGACTGAGATTGGTGTCAGTTGACGAACGAAAACTGATGTGATGTTTATGTTGTTCAGCACTACGTTGACATATTGAGATATGGAATGTATCGGGGCATTAATCAATGTCATGTTGTTCAATGTTATTCTAGTATGCAGTACATCGTCATTGTAATTGGTTGGTTTCAGATATATAAATTGAAGTTGACCCCAATTTGGAATGGTATAAGATGAAAAGTCAAAGATGACCTGGCCCTGAGAGTCAGGTGATGGACCAAGTGTAATGTTGATTCCATATGGATTGATATTTCCATTACCAAATACCATTGTGTTGTTTACTTGTTGTTGAAGTGGAAGGTAAATACCTGGTGCGAGGATGATGAACAAGTCATTATACGATGTTAGATTGAGTTGTTGATATGTTGTGAGTGCTGCTGATATGTTTGGACAGGACACATTGTTGGCAGGGTCAAGTCCACAGAATGATGAATTGTTTGATGATGATGGGTCGACATAAAGTGTTGTGATTGAGTTGGCATTGATTGGACGACAATTGATAACAAATGTCATCAATATCAAAGTGATTGAAATAAAAGTGATATTGCCCTTCATCATTATTATAAGATTAGAGATAGTAAGTTAGGAATGAATGATTGATTTATTGAAATGACTGATTTTATGTTGCTTGAGCTTAAGGATCAAAGCGATCAAACCCAGGTCCTCCACCAAACCCTTTCCACTAATCATGTGCCCTACTGGTCCAGGCGATTGAACTACCATTCGCCAGATATTTGTTTTGATCAATTTGGCAACCTTCAAAAAAGTATCTTGATCTTAAGATGAATGAAAGGTCGTGTGGTTATCAATCATGAGAGTTTACTTTACTTGGTCTTTGTCTTCTTCTGCTTCAACTCCTTTGGGATGTAGTCATCGTCTTCATGATTGTTGTTCTTATTGGATGATGACCTGGAGGACGAAGATGACTTGCTTTGCTGGAACAGCTGTCCACTCTTGACCGAGAGAATGAAGCTCCACACCTTGGCAGGATACAACACGCTCACAACGACCAGGGCAAAGAAGATCAGACCAGTGTAAGGAACAGACTCCTGATCATGAATGATCGATGACTTGCTCACGGCCACGTTGAATGTATGATGTTGATAGTTGTTGTTGTTGCTTGTCCTCTGGTTGGACGACGCGAACCTGGATTGGCTCAACAGTGAACACATAGGATGAGCCCTGGTTGCGCTGACCGGTGGCCTGCTCAACCTTGAGGACGTACTCGTTTGACTTGGGCAACGCTCCAAAGTCAAAGAACGAGTTGAAGCCAAGATCGATCGAGCGGTACAATGAGTTGTCGCGCTTGTTGTATAGGTTGGCACGCAACATCGTGAGATGCTTCTGCTGAGCAACCTCGCCACTCAGACGCACATTGCCAGTCAGGTCGAACGTGTTTGATTGCGAGCTGATGATGGTAAAGTCTACATTCTTGACGTCTGCCTTGCCAATGACGATGCTGTGCTCGGCGGGAGTCGACCTCTCGGCGGACGCCTGGCTGACGACAGTGATGCGGTAGGTCTCGGCTGGGGACAGACCACGCACTCTATAGTTGCCAGACTCGTCCGTGTTGGACTCCTCGGCAACCTTGCCGGCGGCGGTGATTGCCTGCACGATGAGGCCGTTCTGGGGCTCGTTGTTCAATGATCGCACGCTGCCAAAGACACTGAATGCCACACGCTTGGCAACAAGCTCGAGCTTGGTCTCGCGACCCTCAATCAACTCGATTGTGTGCGAGGCTGGGGTGATGGTGTACTCCTTGAGCAGCGACTTGATAAAGTAGGTGCCGGGGAAGAGCTGCGACACTGTGATGGAGCCGTTGGCGGCCGACTGAAGGTTGGTGCGGTAGCCCTCACCACTCAGCGACAGCAGCACGCCTTGCACGGGCTGTCGTGACTCTGAATCGACAAAGTTGAAGACGACCGAGCCGAGCTCGATGGCGTTGAAGTTGTTGCTGTTGGACTCCTTCTTAAAGTGGTAGCCGGCCTTGGATGCCTTGTGCGTGTACTCGACGTCGTCACGCAGTGGGCCCACGGTGTAGAGACCTTGTGCGTCGGTCAGTGCCTCGCTGCCAAACTGGTCGCCAGTGCGCTCGTTGTAAGTCTTGATGGCGACGCCAGCGATGTTGTTGTTCACCTTGCCGTTGATCATGAGACCGGGACGCGCGTCGATCAGCTCGAGCGATGGTGGGCAGCTCTCGGTGTTGACGGATGCCAGACGGCTGGCGGGGTAGAACAGCAGATTCACAGACTTGGGCACGCTGGGCACAAACTCCAACTCGTCGCCGAGCGATGCCATGTAGCTGTAGGTGAAGACGGCGGGCGAAGCCTCTGAGGCCACAGCCTTGACAACGACCAGTGGTTGCTCAGATGATCTGGACATAACCTTGACGTCGATGTGCTGGATGGCGTCGACGGCCGCTGACTGGGCAACCTTGATCGAGCCAGCCAACTGAATCTTCTGGATCTTCAGAGCCAGCTTGTTGCTGGATGCCTGGTTGGTGTTGTAGGTGTAGGTGTCCTTCTCGAATTGGAAGCATGACTTGACGGTGAACTTATGCACGCCAGCCTCTGCCAGACACAACTCATTCAAACCCTTGCGCAACTGAATGTTCTTGGTGCTCTCTCCAATCTCATGAATCAGCGACACCTGATCGTGTGGCGAGGTGATCTCATAAGTGTAGCCAGTCTGTGTGAACTCGATGTCATTCTTATCCTCAGTGTTCTGTAAGATTGAGTGAGCGAGTTAGTTAGTGATTGAGTGTGGCCAGGGCGTCAGGGACTGTTCCAACATACCAACAGATCGATGGTCTTCTCGGCTGATGACCAGCACCACTGGGCGTAGTGGAGAGAGATCTTGTAGGAACCGGGGAGGAGGTCGCGGAAGGTGAAGGAGACGTCGCCAGACTTGGTGAGTGAGAGCGAGGCTTGCATAGAGTCACCGCTGCGCGATGTAGGCTGGCAGGTGACGGTGAGACCGGCAGGAACCTCCGATGTGATCTGCTTCATCGCTCTGATCTTGCCTGCGATTGAACCGCGAGACTGAGAGAAAATGATGTCCAGGTGAGGGCTGTTTGTGATCGAGGTCGTAATGATCTGCGAGGCAAATTGCAATCCCTTGGCGCGCTCCTGTGTGCTCAACGAGATCGACACCTTGTAAGTGCCAGTCGTAACCTCAAAGCAGAACTTGCCATTGTTGTCTGTGTGCCTGTTGTGTAGTTGAGGATGTGTTAGTCATATGTTTGATCGATACATGTGGACGGGACATCACATACTTCTTCTCTTGCTTGTTCTCGCTGTTGGTAAGGGTGATCTCCCTTGGGTTGACAATGACACCAGCGGGTGGTGTTGGGACAGAGACTTGACCGCACAGGTGATAGCTGGTCACCTTGATATCTGGCAGTGTTGGGGTCACTGGCGTCATCTTGTGCTGGAGGGAGCTAAAGATGTAATGCTCCTTCTGTGCCTCGATCTTGTATGTTCCAGTCGTGATCTTGTCCAAAGTGTAGTGTCTGAGTGACAAGTGACGTTAGTGATTGATTGAGTGATTGAGCGAGAAAGTGAATGGATGACTTACCCTCCATTATCTGTTGTAGTTCTTTGCTTGCCGTTTACAAGGATGGACACGCCAGCCAGACCACCGTCATGATTGAGAACACGTCCAGAGACAGAGAAACCAACGATTTTGAAGCCATCGACAATGTCCAGACCACCGGCATCAACCTTGATCTCCTGGTGCACAGGGGCAACGTCGTACTTGGTCTGACCCTTGTGCGATGGCACGATGGAGTACGCGCCACAGGGCACGTTCTTGAACAGGAAGCGTCCGTCTGCGCCCGACTGCACGGTGCAGATGGAGTCCTTGTCAGAGGTGGTGCAGCCAACAATCGACTTGACAGCGCCCGATGCGCTCTTGAGCTGGAAGTCCACGTTTTGCATGGGCTCCTTATCGTAGACGATGCTGCCCGACACGGGGAAACCGACGATGGCCAGGTCCTGCGCGATCTGGAAGTTGCCCCAGTCAAAGCCGTTGATGGCCAGTGGGCTGTTGGCAAACGACCAGTGTGCGTGCTGGGCGACGACCTCGAGCTCGCTGGACGGGGCGATGTTCTCGAAGCGGTACTGTCCGTCACTGGTGGTCAATGTCTCGGCGATCACCTCGTGCGATCCACGTCTTCGCAGCTGCACCTTAATGCCCTCGAGTGCCTTGTTCGATTGGCAACCCTTGCTCGACACCTTTCCGCTCACTCTGAATCCTCTCAACTCAAAGTTATACTCCTCATTATCCTTGCAACCATCCTTATTGAGTGGTATCTGCTTTGATGCTATTCGATTGTGTTGTTGTGTCAGTCACTCATTCATTCATTCATTGAATTATGTCCATTAACAAACATACCGAATGTCCATCCTTCGGGTCCTTCGATCTCGAGGATGTAGTTGCCGCGCTCGTAGACGGGCACGACGTAGTCGTAGTTTGGTGATATGTCTGCGCGCTCCTTGATGCGACCATCTTTGGTCAACAATATCTCTATCTTCTCGGTTATCTTTTGACGCTGTGGCAGGTTGGCAGCACGCTTAATGAAGCCACCACACAGTAATACCTCATCGTCGACCTGTGCCATTGTGACCTGTGCCAACGCAACAATAAACACCATCGTCATGACGATGGTGGACATCATCAATATTGATGATCTCATTCTACTTATATAAATATATATTGATGTTAAACTCTTTGAGAATGAATGAGAATGAAGAGTGATTGAACGAATCACTTGAACTCACACCCACATGTTCATCTTCAACTTCAATCATTCTTGAGAAGTTCGTCTTGAAAAAAAAACATGATGCATTGGTGTGTCTTCCAAGGGTAAGGGCAAGGGCAAGGGTTAGGGTAGGGCAAGGATCATTTCATATTAGTAATTGGGAAGGGAAAGGCCAGAAGTCAAAGACAGTATATGTCGGGAGAGTTAGTGTAATAGTATAAGTCTCAAGAAATGTGAGTGTGTAACGATCTGGCTCATATTGATTAAAAGACGGGACAATGTGAGCTAATCAATCATATAGGGTGTTGTTGAGTAACTGGGTATTAGTAGAGACAATTGGAAGGGTATATAATCAATGAAAATAGGTGTCTTTTAAGACTGTGAATCAATGAAAATTGGACGTCCCATTTTGGAAATTTACTATCTAAAAACGAATGATTGACGGGTCGGTTAAATTGATTGAAAGTGTGTCATTTTCCCTGAATACATCATCGGGACACGACTCTCCCCGATGATTAAAATGACAGTAATACTGTTCAATTTTATCTCAATACTACTCATTCATTCAATCTCATTCAATCAATAAATCAATCAAAGAAATACAGGTTATATATAAAATAATAATTTCAATAATGTTTAGAAAAATAATATTTATATTTATAATAAGTCTTATAATTATTAACGTTAATAATGGACAATCTATAACAATTACAACACTTTATGTTGATCCATTATCGACGAATACTTTAACAAAATGTGGACTGGACTCATCAACACAAAATGCTTGTCCATCAATATCAGCCTCAATCACATCTTACAACAATCTGATACCCAATCCCATCAACTCAGAAATTAATATCATACTCAATCTTGGTATCTACAAACCAACGCCAGGCAACACAAACATCAACCCATCATGCTACAACATCACTATTAATGGGTCATCCCAACTTGACAAGTTGACCACCCTTGACTTTAGTCATTCACCTGACACATTCATCATGATTCCAAGTACATCTATTTCAACTTGTATCACCAACTTGACAATCAATAATATAAAGTTGATTGATGCAAGGATCATGTCCAAGAATCAATCTGGATCAATTGTTCTCAACAATGTTATAATGTCCAGCAGCCAGTCAAGTGTCGCCAACATACCAATAGATTTGAATGGTACAATTGGATCAGTGCGCCCATCTTTCAGGATGAATGGAGGATCAATCTCCAACTTTGTTGGTAATATCACATGTCTGATCAGTTCCAACGGAGTCGACCTGTCATTGATCAATGTGATGATATCCAACAACTCCATTCAAACTTTGATCAACTCAACCCAATCAAACTTCTTAATGACTGGCGCCTCAATCCATCTCAATAAGTTTGTCGACAACCTCATTGACCTTGGCGACGAGAAGGCCTATCCATCAATCATTGCCAACTGCACCATCAATCAGAACACTGCCAGCTCTAGTACCAACCTCACCAGCTATCAAAGTTTGATCAAGAATAGAAGTCCACTGCTCGTGACCGACACTGTGCTGGACGGCAACATCAACACGGCCTACCTGATTGGACGTGGCGTCAACATGACCATTCAGCGCACGACCATCACCAACAATCTGGTAGTCAAGGGTGGTCTGGTGTCTGGCCAGCTCAGCAACGTTGTGGTGTCCAACAGCACAATGTCCCACAACACGCTGGTGAACTCTGTGGCCATTGACATGGATGGCTCACAAGTTGCCCTGCACAACGTCGTAATTGACCAGAACATCCACGCCAACGGATCAAATCATTTGATTCAGTGCACAGTCGGATCGATCACAATGAACAATGTTGTGAACAATGGCGCCAGCTTGATAAACTGTGACGAGCGCACATGTTCAATCAATGGTGACAACTCTGACGTCTGCAAAAGTGGACGTCTAAGTGGCGGTGCCATTGCCGGTATAGTTATTGGATCCATCGTTGGCTGCGCAATCATAGTCACACTGGTAGTAGTCCTGGTCATCAAGAAGAAGTAAATAATAAAGTGATCGATCACTTATACTTTACTTTACTTTTCTGTTTATGGCTTGGTGATTAGTGGAGTCTTCTCGGTCTTTTTGCGCGTCAGACAACTGAAGAGGTTGAGTGACAGCATCTGTTGATACAATAGGATGAGTGATGTTCGTCGTGTCATGATGATGAGCAGCAGCATCATGGGCAGCACCTCGAGCACCGTGTAGTAGAATATGTCTTTGCTCCAACTTGTGATGGAAACAAATGTTGTGACGGCCGTCATCACTGCACGAACTATAAAGCTCAGTGACGAATATCCAAACACTGCCAAGAACATCTTCCTAATCACCTCCAACTCTGTATCATTATTACGTGTGGCAGCTCTAAACTCTTTCCAATTTCTCAGGTAATGAATGGATCTTGAATTGAGTGAATGAATGAATTTGATTGGAATGGTACCATCCAGTGATGAATTGAGTTGATTGATTGATTGGAATGATTCAATCCAGTGATTGATTGAATGAATGAGTGAGTAAGTGAGTGTGTCATGTGATCAAATTGATCAATCAATCAATAATGTTGTTATATATATAACATACAGTGTATATACAAAGTATACGGAACCAATGACGTAGATTACAGCTACAAGCATTTGAATGATCTGACCAATAAGAGTCATTGGAGTATTCAGTGATCCTGTACCAGATGGATGTGGAAATACATAATCCAGAATATATAATACTGTCGCCATGAAGTACATTATAAAATTGCCAATAATAATAACTCGCATAATCAACTTAATATTGAACTTGGCTGTGCTTGGTAGATGGTCGTCCACTACCTTTGTGCTATATAATATATTATACATGTTTGATTGATTGATTGATTAGTCCACTTTGATTGATCATATATTGATTGATTGATTGATGTGACTTACCCTAATATTAATGCTACAGAGTATACTGTAAAGAAGAAGAATGATGGTAGTGTACCTAGGAGGTCAGCAGTTGGGTCTTCCAGTGTGGCCAACTGTTCAACTACCAATATGTATATGATAAACAATGCTGCCCTCAATGCACATCCTACAATCAAAAGTATATAGAATACAAGGCTTGCGAATGAATCTGTTCAAATTATATATGTTAGCAAGTCTATCCATCCAACATCAATCATCCATCAATACTCATACATACGTAGTCCTTTACAATATATTGATGCGGCCACTGCTGATATCATCAATGCCAAATAGAATGATGACAGTATGATATGAGATATATCAAATGCAGGATCGATGAATATTCCGCCGCCACCGCTTGACATGTCTGTGTGTATTATGTTGCGTTTGTTTGCAAAGATCTTTCTTCTTGTAAGTTGTTGTGGACTTTTCTTTGGCTTTGCTTGGTTTGGTTTGATCTAATTCAACTCCAAGCTTGATAGTTATCTGTTTCTGTTTCTGTTTGATTGAATAGTGGCGTCCAACAACTTGATATTCCTGTTTGTTATGTTGTTGTTGTTGTTGTTGTTTCTGTTGTTACTACAATGTTGTTGTTGCTGGAGGTTGTTGAACAAGTTATTGCCCCCTCTAAAGTAGAGTTGCACTCTAACAAGTCCTTATTGCGCAAGAGTAGAGATGGATGAATGTGAAGGTGGGGAGTGAGTGGTCCAGGTGTGTATGTGTGTGGGGTGAGCTTGTGTTTAGATCTTTCCTCTCACACTACACCCAAGTGATTTGATTTATCAAGTTCGAGGGTTACTGAGTGATCTAATACTACTACTTCTTCTATATATATATATCTATAACTTATAAAATGAAGTATGAATGTCAGAAGCAAAGTTGCAGGTCTGATCAATCCATCATCCAATTGGATTGTGTTGTCGGATTGATGGGTGGGATGAGGTGTGATCAAAAAAAAACCTGCTCGAAATCCTCAAAATCATTGTTGAACGAATGGTCTTTGTCTTGGTCGCACCCAAAAACCCTCCAACAATTCAATTTCCTGTTTTGTTGAGACTTCGTGTAGTTCGTTGGGATTTACTTGACAACTCTACCATTCACTTTTGTAGATTATTTTGATATTGAAGTAGTAATTATTACAATTACACTCACTAACTGACAACAACTCTTAAGAATTATTATTATTAAAAGGAATGAGGGAATGACTCAATAGTAAGTTGTGATGATGTCAAAGACATCATGGAGAGAGAAATTAATCATAAATTAATGAGAGAAAGAGAGTGACATGAGGGGTGTTTGTGAGTGTGTGTGTGAGAGAGTGAGTTCTTGAAAGAGTGCGGAACACACACCAATCTTGAGTAAATTGAGGTTTGTTGTTGCAAAGTCAAGTCAGTTGTACTCTTGTAGTTATATTAGAGAGATAGATATATATAATACTATGATTATTTACTTTGTTGATATTGAATAAAATAATAATAATAATAATAGTACAAAGACATACAGCACAACATTCAATCAATCAATCAATAACATTCACTCAATCATTCATTCATTCAATCAATCATCAATCGATAGATAGGACAGGATAGGATAAGAAATGCAACAACCACAACGTACTCCTTACATATATCAATATGTACAGCAGCACAACCAACAGCAGCAACAACAGGTCGTACAACATCCCCAACAGACGACCCAACAACAGACGACCCAACAACAACAGCAACCTGATATAATTGAACAACAGGTCAATGTGTTGCACGAGAAATTCAAAGAGTTCTCAAACAAGTATATTGGATCAGAATGTGTCTTGTATTATAAGTTGACACCACCGACTGATAAGGAGTATGGTGTGGCAGTGTACGACTTGCAGTACGACCTGCACATAAAGACTGGCCTGGTGCCATTTGCCATGCCACGCCCGGGCCAGGACGTCAAGTCCCTGCCCGCCAACATGACCATGATCTCGGCGTTGCAATACTTTATCGATGGAATTGGCTGTCTGATGGCGGGCCGTTCCCAGTGTCCGGCGATGAACACCAATCCCGCAGCGTCCAACCCCATGCGCGCCACCGTCCTGATGTACATGGCCAAGGTCAACCTCATGGTGAGCAAGCTCAACGAACATCTCCTTAAGCTGCCAATGCTTTCGTCGTCGTCGCCAACCACAACCGCCGCGAGCAACCCATTGATCGACCACTTTAAGCGCGAGTGTGAGGCACTGAAGAAGATGCAGGCCTACTGCTACGAGAGCGCGCCGGCCGAGCCAACGGTCAAGCACCAGCTGGCGCTGCGTCTCTTCTCACTGTTGCACTGCAGCTACTGGGACATGCCGTTCCTGGACGACGCCGAGCGTCTCAAGCACTCGTACCCTGTGTACAAGCTGCTGGCCGACGTGGCCAACGAGAATCCCGCCGAGTCCAAGTTCATCTACTCGATGGGATCGTTCTGCTACTCCTACTTCCAGATGTACAAGACTGTCTACCACATCAGCACGCCACAATTCTTCAACTTCCACACCAATCCAACATTCGACCAGACCATCTACGGTCACATGCTCACCTATCTCAAGCATTCCAATCATAGTTTCCAGAGTGAGTTTGATAGACACGCAAACAATGCAGGTATGTTATGTTATTTTAAACTTAATTATTCAAGTTTGATCACTCACTCAACTCGCCCAATCAATCAATCAATCAAACAGAGTATTGGTTCATATATGCAAAGACATGTTGTTTGTTAAACTATGAGGAAAAGGCATATAGCTGGATACAATTGTTTATCAATCAGGCATGCAATAGAGTGCAATTGGCAAAGATTGTGGACACTGATCCAGACCTGGTACCATTCCACACCAAGACATGGTACAAGGAGATCATGAAGTCGATCGAGGAGGAGGAGGAGAGGATGCTCCAGCAGCAGATCGCACAGGAGCAGCAAAAGCAGATCATGATGGAGAAGGTCATGGCCGACTTTGAGTCTGACCTGATCAAGTCCGAGCCAGCCGACCACCAATTCGAGCTGGTTCAATCATCACCAGTTGTAGTTGGTAACTCTGGCAACTCTGTACCTGCCGCCAACACTGGCGCCATCACCAACAACAACACAAACAACAACAATCAGTACAATGAGTTCAAACAGAATATCATCGTGGATGGATTCTCTCACAAGAACATGAACAATGACTCAATGCTCATCTCATCTGTCATCCTACTCAGTATGACTCAGCCTCCCGAGGCCAAGGAAGCCGAGCTCGCCAAGAAGAGACTGGGAGAGCGTTTGAACTTGTACATGGTAGGTACTCAATCAATCAAAGTGACAACGTGGAATGTCATGTGTCTAATGCTCCTCCTTCATTACCTTCCACACAGTTAAAGAATAGTAAAGAGATCCCAGGTGATGGCAACTGCCAGATGCATGCTTTGTCCGATCAACTCTATGGTGATCTGACTCGTAGTCCAGAGATTAGAAAGACTATTGTAGATTGGTTAAGAAAGAATAAGGACTTTGCTTTCGTAAGTAGTTGACATTAGAATGAACCAACGACGACGCGGACATCCACTAACATGTATACCAATAGCCCAACGGAGCAACATTGTGTCAATTTGTAAATGGAAGTTGGGATGACTACTGCAATGAGATGTCAAAGAGCGGAATTTGGGGCGATCACTTGACATTGTTAGCAGCGGCAGAGATTTACAAGGCAAAGATCAGTATCATCTCTTCGGTGGAGAGCACCAGTCATTTCTTCATCGAGATCATTCCAACCAAGATTGAGAATCCCAAAGTATTACTACTGTCACACTATGCCGAGTTCCATTATGGCTCACTGTGCTTCATGGCTTAGTTGGATGTAGTTGTGTTGTAGTCAGGCAGGCAGTGAGTACGTAGTTGTCGTTTGCCTTGGCAACTCACTCATTCCAAACTCAACCAATCCAGTCAATCACTTTCACTCGTTCACTCAATCAATCAGTCAATCAATCAACTAATCAACCAAACCCAATCAATCACCTTCCCCTCCCCTCCACCTCCCCTATCTGTTATTATAATAAATTCCATTTATTCAACCCTCTAATCAATCCAAGTTGATATATATACCCAGTGATGGATGATGGATGGATGGATGGATGCTTAGATCTTGACTCTTCTTTGACCGAGCATTCTGCTCTTCAAGTAGAACAAACAGAAGACTGTGTAGTAAACGATCTTCTCCTTGACCAGGAACATAAAGGCTGCTCCCAAAACAGTCTGCACCATCTTTGATGGCATTCCCTTAAAGAATCCAAGGAATCCATCAGCCCTATTATGACGAAAGAAGTGATTGTGTCAGTGCTCATTCGAATCCAACCGACCAATCAAATTATAACATACTTAAATATCTTGACGATGGCATCCCAAGTACCCTTGTATGGTGACTCTGAACTGGCTGTGGCCTGGAGTCTGCTCTTAACCAACAAGTATGGATAGGTAACAACACCAGCAATCAGCTTGGCCAATGCTCCAAGCATGAATATCTCAACTGAGGTCTAATGTATGGATAGGATGATTGGAGTGAGTAATTGAGCATGATTGATTGGGCGTGGAAACAACATACCAACTTGTTCCTGTGACCCTCTCTCTTCCACAAGGACTTTAGCTTCTCGTAGGACACGTATTGGACTGAGGGGTTTGACACGAGAATGAGAGCTGGGATCAATCCGTTGTAGAGTCCCTTGACACCCTCGTCTCTGATGATCGTTCTGAACATCTCAACAATGCCCTTCTTGTTGTTGGCATTGGATTTGAGCTGGAGACGAGTGTTCACAACCCATATTGGTAGTGTCGTAGCGACATTGGCGCAACCTATAATGATTGATTAAGATTGATTGAGTGAGTGAATGAAGGATGAGACATGGGTATGATAATGATGATCATACCAGAGAGAGCAGCAATGAATAGGTTCTCAATGGTGCCAAGCTCTTGTTTGTTTTGAGCCTTGAGTGAGATGGACTTCAACAGAGAGTACCAGTAGTAGTAGACGAATGATGAGCAGCCAATGCCAACGATCGCAGACTTTAGACCATTGTACAATGAAGTCCAGTGCTCCTCCTCAATTATCCTCTTGAATGCATCCAATGTACCCTTATAAGGCACTGGTAAGTTCTGTTGTGGTCCACCCTGTTGTTGTTGTTGCTGTTGTCTAAACGCTGCCTTTTGTTGGACTATACATTCATTCATGTGTTAATGAGTTGTCAAGTTCATTCATTCAATCCAAACAACACCAACCTTGTAGTCTAGTTGACACTGTAGAGAATGGATATGTGAGGGCTACTGTTGCCATTCCTGCCAGACCTCCAGCCATTGCATGACCCAATGCTTCAATCGAGTGATCGACACTGCTTGATGTTGATGTTATGTGTATTTTATCTGACATTGCTTAAGCTTATCTATTATCTATATTAGAGATATTTATTATATGTATGGTATGATTTGAAGATGAATGAATGAACTTGAACAGAGTCATTAATCTGAGGTTGAGTCGTGGTGGGGTATGTTTAGTTGGGGTTGTTGATCATGCGACCCCCAAGAGTGTTGTGGTTGTAGAGTGGTGTGTGAGTGAGTGTAGTGATTGAATTGAACAATACCTAATTTGGATAAATCTGGCGTCTGGCATCATCAATGTCCAGAGGTAGAATCAGTGAACGACCTTGCCTTGCCAACATCCAATACAAGTGATGGTTCAAAAGGACTTCATTCATTCATTCTCTATCAAGGTTCAATAGATTGATTGATTGGTTGGTCGATTGATTGATTGATTGAATCACTGATTGGATTAATTGAATGTCTTCACTTTATTTTGGTAAACTATATCAAGATATCAAGGTGACCAAAGGGTTGGCCTGCAAGGCTACTAGCATGGTAACAGAAACAACATTGATTGCCTAGGGGGGAGGGAGGATAGAGGGATGTTTTAGAATCTAGCACCAAAGAGCATGTGGATGTGGTTGGGGAGGACGATCTGCTGGTGTCTGCGGTGGAGGACAGCGCGGGTCTGGGTGCAGGCGGCTGGGAGATCGAATGAAGACTCGTGGAAACGGTCCTCAAAGTTGAAGAAGTTCATGATGCTGTTGCCTGGGGTGGCGGGGTCGGCATTGACGGCAAACGAGGAGACGACCGAGCAGGACTTCTCGTCGTAGTAGATGGTCTGGTTGAGGGCGGTCGATGGCGATTGGTCGGTGAGGAAGTAGGCCTCGACAAAGAACTGGCCGAGTCTGGTGTTGCCAATGTAGTTGTTTGGTCCGATGGGGAATCCGTCTGGCACTGGGAAGTTCAGTGGCATCTTGGTGCACTGACCAGCCTGGAGAACGTACATCTCGCTAGTCTTTCCAAACAACCAGATTGAACCCTCAACAACACCCTCAGTCATCACGATCCTGTAGTCGCTTCTCTCTCTCTGTCCATGGAAGTCAATAGTTGAGTTACCCTCTATTATAATATATTTGATTGATTGATTGAGTTTGAGTTTGAGTTTGAGTATGAGTATGAGTATGAGTATCATGTTGGATCGATCAATCAATCAATCAATATACATACCCTCAAAGAATGAGAGTGCAACGTTCGAGCCAGAGCCAGATGGGAACATGGCATTGAAGGAGGTCATTTGGAACCATGATTGGTAACCTGGGGTGTTTGAGCAACGGTGGTCTTGAGCCGAGGCAATGACCAACAAGGCAGCAAAGAAGAACAAGAAATACTTTGTGTTGAACATCTTATGAATGTATATGAATGTATATATATATCTGTTTCAATCAAGTTGAGTAGAAGTGAATGAATGAATGAATGTAGCAGCAGATCTTGAAGGTCAATTTGAATGAATGCCTTCAGACACCCCCAGACTTAAGACTACCAATGCCAACACACAGACTACTCGGGGGGATATGACATGATCCATCCAGAGTTGGGAAGCCGAGCAAAGGGTGACGTATTATTGGATTTGTAAATAAGGATATTTCGGGCTTACTAGCCTAGACAGGGTATTTTAGGGTCAGGTCTGGTCCGATGTGAACCTGGTTCATTCACATTCATTCACCCAAACAAACAGTTCCCCTCCCCAGTTGCAACTCATTCATAAGTCATCGAAGGCTTGCACGAAACACACTTTGGAACCAGGGCAATTGCATCACACACACCTTTTCAAAAAACAAGCAAATGCCTGGTCATCGAGGTGAGTGCGGTCCTGGTCTTGGATGATTGATTGCGCGCACCTCATCGCCATCTCCTCACTTGTGTGATTGAATGAAGTGCACCAACATCACTGGCAACACTAACACCTGGCAACAACAACAACAACTGGGTTGGAAGGAAGGATACACTGGCCATTCAAATGAATGGTACCATACTTTATTGGATTGATTGAATGATTGAATGAATGTGATTGATTGATCACACAATCAATCAATACCGACCTAATACCATACTTAGACTATGATATTGTCAAACACGGCAGTGCAGAGGGCTGCATTGTTGTGACTGCTGACAGCAAGACCTTTGGTGATGGATGATGCGGATGTGCCCAGGGTGTAGGGTCCACCGATGATGGTCCAGGTAATGCCATCGTCAGAGATGTAGCCAGTGTACTGGGATTGTGACTTGTCCAGACGAACGTAGTATGGGGCAACTGGGCCGACTGTGTTGGGACCGTTCGAGGCCAGGATGTTGGTGCCATTCCTGTATTGGAGACTGGCGCCCTTGCCAGGTGTGATGTACACGCCAATGTTGACGGCGCCAGCGGCAGTGTTCTCACGGAACATGACTCCGGCCTTGGGCCCAAACGTTGGTGTTGGTCTGAGAGACGACGCGAGCTGAGATCGACTCGCTTCCACTGGATGAGGCAGACACGTAGCTGTAGCGGAACTGGTCGGCGGCAGTGTAGATGTCGGCACCACTGGCAGCCACTGTGACTGTGATACCAGCGCCGGTGAGGCTGGTCGAGCCGGCAAGTGCGACAGTGCCAACGTCAGTCGAGACCATCTTTTTGATTGTGTAGGTGGCAGTGGCGACGGCACTGTTGGCGCCAGACTTGGTAACAATTGCCTTGAGTGTGGCGGTGGTGGCGACGCTAAACGCTGCGCTGTAGGTCACGCCATTGGTGGCGGACGGTGTGGTTCCATCGAGGGTGTAGCGAATGGTCGCTCCACTCTCTGATGTGCTGATTGATACTGATTGAGCGGCGATGTATGTGCCGCTGGCCAGGCTGAGTGTTGGCATGGCCACCTGCTTCTGGACAACGAGTGAGATTGTGGCGACCTGGACGACCTGGCCCCAAGCCCAGCCGCGGACTGTGACTGAGTATGTACCAGATGGGGTCGAGCCCGAGGCGGTGAGTGTGAGGACCGTCGAGCCGCTGCCAGTGACCTTGTTGCCGTTGGACCATGATGGCGAGACGCCAGCGGGCAGGCCGGTGAGGTTGAAAGTGACCTGCGAGGCCCAGGCACCCTTGGCACTCACACCCACATTGTAGGTGTTGGTCTGGCCACTAACAGCCACGGCTGACACGGTGTAGCTCTGGTATCTCCTGTTCCTGCAGAAGAACAGGCGGCCAACAACGTCCATCCGGGTGTTGCTGGTGCTGCCCAACTTGATGCGACCGTCGGCCATCATTTGTGAGTAGGCGTCGGGTCTAAACTCGGCCAGCGAGAAGTATGGCGAGCGAACATAGTTGGTTGGCGATGCGTTGCCGCTGCCATCCTGTCCGTTGAACTTGCCGGCGTAGTCGCCTGGACCACGCATGACAATGTCCACGTATGTGTTGGCGATGGGGGTGAGCGAGGCGGGAGTGATGCCAGTGTACTCGCCCGTGAGGTAAGCGCGGTACAGTCCTGCAAAGTCCAAGTTGCCGTGGTTGACGTCCTCGCCATCAGTGCTGGGGAGTGAGTAGCCCCAGGTGTATGCGGGGTTGCCCTTGGCGTCAGTGATGCGCTTGACACCAGTGGAGAAGAACCAGTCCATGTTGACTTGGACGATGTTGCGGTAGTAGTTGGCGCGAGTCTGGTTCACGCCCAGGATATCGTGGGCAGTGGCCAAGTTCTGGAAGGCGTAGGTGAACATCATCACTTGGTTCCAGGGCACTGGCGTGCCTCCCTTGTATGGGTTGGGGGCGCTGAACCACATTTGATTGTTACGCGACATGTCGAGTTGGGAGCGCAGGATGTGGCCAAAGACGGCAACTTCCGCACCTTGGATGTATGTCTTGGCGCGCTGCAGGTAGGTTGCGCCGTAGCCGCGGGGGTCGCCAATGGAGACGACTGTGCTCCAGATGGCGGGCGACTGGAGGATCAGACGCGCAGTGTATGCCAAGTGTCCGACCGGATCACCTTGCTCGCCACCAGTGCCGTCGGCGCGAGTTTCGTTGGCAGGCACGTTGGGCCAGATGGGGTCGATGCGGTTGGTCCAGCAGACGTTCTGGCCGACGGGGGCGGGCGCCAGGTCATTGCGCTGGGAGAGCAGGGCGTCGCAGAACCTGACCATCTGGGCCAGGATGCCGACGTTCTGGGAGATCTCGTAGACGAGGCCCATGGCCTTCATCGCTTCGCCACTGTCATGTTGGGCCCAGCCATTGTCAATGTTGTCGGGGTCTGGCACCAACGATGGCAAGTAATTCAAGAATGATGTTAACTCTGCGCTGCTGACAGGTCCATCATAGCTTTGCACAAGCATGCCTCCCATCACTGACCTGGTCATGCAGATCATTGCAAGAGTGACAAGCAAAGCTGTGTAAATGTGGTGCTAAAGTATGTTTGAGTACGGGAGTGTGAGCGGGGGCGAGGGCTAGGGCTGAGGCTGGAATAGTTCCAGGATATACATACTTTGATCATCTTTGTTATCTTTATTTGTTATATTTGTTTAACATTATGAATACAATTACATCGTTGTTGTATTTATATGATTGGATATTAGAAGGCTTAGAAGGTCAAGTTGAATAGATCTTTGCAGGGATTCAGACGAATGGCTCCACATTATTGGTGTTGAATTGGACCATCTATCTCTTTACAAGTGTCCATTCATTGTTGCCATAAATATCCACAAGTGTAACACCTTGGTCGACTTTGAATGAATGACTCCATCCCCATGCCCTCCCCACTCACTCAATCAAAACAACTCGGATCACTCAAACATTCGTTTTAGGTCCCATCAAACAAGTTGAAATTCAAATAAATCATCCGAACGACTCTGAGACTGGAGACCGGATTAGTTAACTTGAAGCCATTCTATTGATCACTTTGGAGCCATACCAACAGATCATAGATTGAATGAACTTGATCACTAGACAAGGCATGAATGTCTGATTGGGTCGGTCAATAACAGTGAGTGAGTGATCTAGTGAGGTTCCAACACTATCCCTAACTTATTGCCCTAAACTTAGTAGTTGTAGATACATGTAATGTAACTTATGTATTGTACAGCTACATGATAATATGACACGTGATGAGGGCGGGAGGGCAAGGGGGCAAGAGAGTTGGACTTGTTAATCTTGCAAGTTCTAAACTACAACTGGATTGATTAATTGATCCAAGGTAAAGTAATAAAGGATGGATGATTCAATGATTGATTGTTGGTTCCAGATCAATCACTTGGTCACTCAAACACTCACACCTGGAATCATTCCAATCAATCACATACCCACACTCACACATACTAATCAAACATGTCCAACCTTATAAGTGGAATTGACTGAATGATTACCAATATTTATTATAATGTTATGTATACTACAAAGGAGGAGGAAACGACTAAAGTACTTTAGAACTCAACGATGACCTTGCCAAACAAGTCCTTCTCATCAAGGTAGACGTGGGCTGCTGGTGTGGCCTCGATACCTTTGAACACCTTGCCAACAATGGATTGGTATTTTGAAAAGTGTTGGCGGAGATAGGTGGTGGCGCGAGTCAATGCAGCCTCATCAGTGGTGAACTCAAACAAGATGTATCCCTTGAAGTTGATATACTTGGACATGACTTGCAGGATGGGGAAGGGCGTGGGCTCTGGAGACAACAGACCGTACAGGACGAAGGTGCCCCTCAAGGCAATGGCTGACACGAGCTTGGTGACCAGAGGGCCTCCAACGGGGTCGTAGATCAAGTTGGCGCCAACTCCATTGGTCAGCTCGAGGATGCGCTGCTCGACATCCTCCTCGCCCGTGGCGATAAAGTGGTGCGCGCCAAAGTCCAACAGGCGCTGCTTCTTGGTGCTTGTGCGACTGGTCGCGATGACTGTCGCGCCAAGTGCTCGTGCAAGCTGGATGGCGGCCAGACCGGTCGAGCTGCTGGCGGCGGTGATCACGATTGTCTGGCCGGCGGTGAGGTTGGAGATGTCCACGAGGGCAAAGTACGCGGTGAGGTAGGCCATCCACACGCTGGCGGCTTCGACATTGGACTGGCCTTCATCGATGTGCACCAGGGAGTTCTCGGGGAAGACTGCGTGCACCTTGTTGGAGGGATGTCTTGATTGTTGTGTGTTGACCAGTACGGCAACGCGGTCGCCCACCTTGAAGTTGACAACGCCCTCGCCCACAGACTCGACCACACCGGCAGCCTCGTAACCCAATGATGCTGGATAGCTTGCTGGTCTATCCAAATATTTACCGGTCCTATATAACACCTCTGCACGGTTCAGGCCTATTGCGGCCACCTTCACGGCAACCTCGCCCTTCTTTGGCAATTGAATTGGAACTTGGCCAACATAAAGTTTGTCGGCATCACCAAACTCATTGAATAATACTGATTTAGTTGTTGTTGTTGTTGACATTATTAATGGAATTGATTGGATAATTGTTTGGATAATTGATTGATTGAATTGGATATTTGATTGATTGATTGAATGAATGAGTTGAAGGACCTTATTTATAATGTTTGACCAACATGTTGATATTGATTGAAGACCAACCATTGACCAGAGTTGACTCGATGGTTTAAACATTTGGGTTGGGATCAGGTCCTTCTTTTTGATTCTTAAACATGGACGGCAGAGTGATTGAGTTACGTGATCCAATCATGTCAAACATGAACGTGTGTTCTTTGAGAACCAGCCATTTTGAGATCGTTTAAGAACTACGTTCTTAAGTTCGTGCCTTGAGTGTTAAGAACATCGATCAATCTTGAGAATACTTGATGTATGCTAATGTTTGTTTGTATAAACAACAACGATCGTTGACACCTTCATTCAGTTATATATATCACATGATTCGAGAGAGTTGGTTGAGAGTCATATTCTTAATACTTCTTAACTTCTTAACATCATCTTCTTAATTCTTCTTCTTATCTAACTTTACTTTATCTCATATTTGTGATTGAATGATTGAATGATTGAATGATTGATTAACAAGTTATGTTATGAAAAAGTATATAAGATACAAAGTTATAATTGGAGTGCAATGCAAAGACAACAACGAGGTCTCGGAACTTGAGTTAATGAGGAAGACCAGGCATTCGCATGAACTTTCAAAACGGGGTTGTTGAGGGGGTTGATCAATCAATGTGCACTCAAAGTGTGATGATCATCAACACACACTATTAATCATTCAAAATACATCACATTACAAATCATATCATATATCTTTTCTCATTATCTATACATATACATATACTTGTTCATCATCACAGTGTAGTAGTACCTTTGGATTGATTTGGATTGAACTCGATTGCTTTTGATTGATCAATCACAAGAAGAAGATATAAGATGGAGGCAATAGTACTAAAGGTGATGAAGAAGTACTTGAAGTTGTTCATCAAGAACTTCACACCGGATAACTTCTCATTGTCATTGTTGAAGGGAGAGGGTCAGTTGGTCGACCTCCAACTCAATGAGAATGTCATCCAGGAGCTACTACTCTTGCCACCACAACTACGCGTTACACTAGCTCGCTGTGACACACTCACTGCCCGCGTGCCATGGACCTCCTACAAGAAGGAGCCCATCACAATGGCCATGAACACCATCACCGTCCAACTCAAAGAGCCCGAAACAATCGAGCCAATGCAGCCACAGTTAAAGAAGTATGTTTGATTGATTGATCAAAGTGAGAGTGATCGATCACCAACTGACCAATCACATGATCACCAACCAACCAACCAGGTTCAAGAAGAAGAATAAGAATAAGAGGAATGAGGTCACTGAGAATATGATGGTGGAAGTGAAGAGGATGAACTTGTCTGTGTCGACAATGCGCGGAGAGACATTGATTGTGGACGTGGAGGATGTGTTGGTTCAGTCGACCAACTCAAACTTCCAACCGGGCGACCTCTCCTCGATCAAGTCGGTCGATAAGGAGCAGGGCACCGAGTCACTCTTCAAACTGATCACTGCCAAGTCAATCTCAATCAAGATTCAAGACATGGGCGGCATGACCTACAGTGTCATCGACAACATCCCTCTCAAGGTGTTGGTATGTAGACTCTTCCACTCACTCAATCAATCATTGGAACTATTCCACTCACTCAATCAATCAATCAATCAATCAACAATGTAGTTCTCATCCAAGAGGAGAAGCAAGGATTGGATACAGTTGAGTGCAAAGGTGGAGGTACTGCTTGGATTCTTGCAGTTGAACTGGAGTTTGTCACAGTGGCACTTGATATCGGAGTTGGTAGCAACATTCCAGACGATACTGGCGCGTCATGCACCCCCACCTATCGCATTGGAAGACCCCAAGGCTGTTGCCAAGAGGGAGAAGTCTGCCTCCAAGAAGCACAAGAAGACATCTTCGGCATCCTCATCATCTACGCCCGCCTCGACAAGTGGCACATCATCGCCTGGCACGCAAAGCGGATCATCATCGCCAGCCCTCAAGCGTTCCAGCAACGTTGACCCGCCCGAGGTCAGTACGCCACAGACCCCGCACGGAGATGGCGACCTTCCCGTGCCCAAGCACTCAGAGTAAGTCTCGCCCTCGCCCTCGCCCTAGAACTCCAACCCTTACACTAACCTCGCGCGACACACAGCTTCACATATGACTTCCACATTGACAAGTGGAGACTGGACCTTGTGGACAATCAGACACAGGATACAGGCTATGACAGTGGATTCCAGTTTGAGGGCGATGGACTACATTTTGGATTCACCGCATCAAACGTGAACTACAGACCAACAGATGAGAATGGCGCAGTGATCTACTCGTTGCCAATCCGCGAGAGTATAGTGTCGGTGGTGATGAACAGCCTTCAGGTCAAGGAGATGGAATCATTCCAGCGACGTGTGGTGCGTCGTGAGCTCTGTGGACAGAACGAAGACATCCCGCCACAGACCCAGACGCTTCGCAAGTACGACAAGACGATCACTTCGATCTCGTCGGACGGCATCAGCGAGCGCATTCAGATCCATCACTACCAGGGACCCTACCTGCTCAAGGGCAACTTCATCTTTAGGAAGCCGATCAGCACGGACGATAACCCCGACCCACTGGCGCGTCTCGTCGCGCCGGATGGCCGACCGCTCCAGCCGCTCATCGGACTCGAGCTTAACCTGCACCTCAACCACTTCAAGCTGACGGCCGACCGCCCGGCCTGGAAGCAGTTGATCGCGTTCCTCATGCCACCCGAGAACGCCGAGACCGACTCTGAGAGCGACTCGAGCTCCTCGTCCTCGGTCATCGATCCCAAGTTGGACGCGTCCACTGGTCAGGAAGGCCAGAACGGTGTGTTGGAGATCCCTCTCGACGCAGCCTCAAGCAACAACAACAATGTTAGGAGCAGCAGTGGCATCACAAAGCAGACAGATCCATTCGCCATCAAGAGGACAATGGTAGAGTCAGGCAAGAAGAAGTTGAACAAGTTTAGGAACAAGTTCAAGTTGGGCAGTAACTGGAAGAATCAGATCAAGATCGTACTGAAGGCTTCCGACACGGTGGTGTTCATACCCGAGACTGACGCATCTGAGCATCCAGACTTCACGGCCGTGGCCATGAAGCTCAAGCTTGGCACATTCATGATGCGCAATCACTCCGACTGGAAGACCGTACCACACCTCTACGATGGCCTTCAAATGATTGACACCAACGTCGTCCCTGAGCCCGTCACTCTTTCCGGTCTCGACCACAGATTCTCAGTAAGTGTTCAGTTGAGCGCGAGCGACCTTGGAGCTGTTTGGACCCGCGACTGGACCATTCCACTCACTCATTCAATCAATCACCTTTAGTTTAAGATGGAGAACATATCATGTATTATTATTGAGAATGGAGTGACTAGCTCCATCCTTCAGCCAACATCCATAAGCCTCTACCTCAGAGTATCAAGATCAACCTATCAGTTGAATGAGAAGGTATGTTCCGTCCACCCCTGTGGATACCAATCAATCATTTACTCATTCATTCAATCACAGAGGATACCAAAGATCGATCTATCATTCATTTCATCAGACTTTAACTATAGGATGACGAAGGACCAGTCACAGTACTTGGACTTTGTGGGCAAGAAGTTCTTGTCACCTGAGCGCATGAAGGACCTTATGCACTCGCGCGTCCAAAAGATCAAGTCGGTGGCCAAGAAGAGATTGGCCATCATGAAGAATCAGAACATGGACAAGACGCTGACCATCAAGAACAAGGTGGAGAAGACTCTGCAGCAGTACCACTGGAACGTCTATGTGTGCATACAGAAGGGCGTCTTCCATCTGCCCCTGCAGCACTTCCTCGAGCCCAAGTCCAAGATGCAGGAGATCTTCACCGACGTGGCCAACGCGCCAGTGTCTGACGGCAACCTGCTGACAGAGTTCAAGGTTGAGATGATGGGCGTGGCGCTCCAGAACAATCAGCACGGACAGAGCATCGTGTTCAAGATTGGCACGTTCGAGGCGCTCGGCATCGAGCATCCCAAGCTGACCACATCGACCACACTGCGTCCGCTGCCCGTCCCCGAGGACGAGTACATCCCGTCGCGTCAAGCAGACAACACTAATATGTTGATCACATACCGTCGTCGTCAGAAGAAGGATGCCAACAACACAGTGGCCGTCGACTCTGAGCTTGATGACTGGCTGGCCGAAGTCAACGTTCGACTCCAAGGCATGCAAGTTCTCGTTCTCAAGAAGAAGGGCAGTTCACATGGAGCATCCAAGGGTGCCAACTCTGGCCTCAAGTTGCCCGACATCCAAAGCTTCATCACCAAGATGGTTCAGACCCTAGACGAGAAGAAGGAGGACTTTGACAACATCAAGAAGGGCATCAAGAAGGTTAAGCTAGGTATGTACATCAATCAATTGACACGGACATAGACATGGACTAACACTCACTCAATCAATCAATCAGACTTGGTTTGGGGCGTGGAGCTTGGCAACTGTGAGATATTGATGGGCAACAAGTCAAAGGATAACAACCCTTACAGACCAAAGGGTGTGATTAGGATAACGGACACCAATAGGAAGACCAATGCCAGAGCATACAAGGATATTGAGCAAGAGTTACTCAAGAAGACCTTGGAGTCTGCCAAGTCCGAGGAAGACACCGACTACTACAACAACAAGATTGCACAACTACAAGCCGAGATTGAGAATCTAAAGGTAACAACTTCATCCATCCACTCTCATCACTCTTTCACATCACTAACAATCAATCAATTATTCAATCTCATTTCCAGAAACAAGCGAATGAGGAGTTGCTGTCGTTGAAGCAAGAGTATATGTCTTTAGAGGGCAAGTTCATTCAGACCAAGATGGGTCTGGCAGACATGGAGAATGAGAATGACTCGCTGAAGTTTGAATTGAAGAAGTACCAGAAGAAGTAATAATAATAATATATATATATAGATATAGTTATGATTAAGGAAGGACAACTCATTGGCTGTGCTGCCGCACTTTGGTCTGTCGTCCAACCATCCATCCAACTATCACCAAACCAATAAAGTAGTATAGTATATATTATATTTCTCGCAACATTACATATTATATTTATTAGATACCATATCACTTTGTTGCTCTGCTGACTTTAGATCGGCCAAAGTTGTGAATGATCCTCTCCTTCTGTTCAACCTCTGATTGATTGATAAAGTGAATAATTTAGAATTAGTTGTATGTATTACAGAATAGGAAGGAGTTAAGTACTTACGCTAAAGTCTGGAGGAGGGCTACCTGACTCCTCGCTCAAAGTTGGCAATTGTTGCTTCGATTGGGTCTGGTGACGACCTAATGGAGGAGTGTTGTGTTGGAGAGTAGTTGGTTGTCCAACTTGTTGTGATAAAGGTTGTTGTTGTTGTTGTTGGTGTTGATGATGTCCATCGAGTGTCTTATTGAATTGTGTTCCGAGGTATACAAGTAAGAGATCGATCAATACACCTTGTATTCCACCTAGTAATAGGGATATAATTATCGATAGGAATATATATCCTACTTTGACTTCAATCCCACATAATACCGCTTTCTGATTAAGTGGTATCAACTTCCTTTTTATCATCTCTCCAAAGGATTCATTATTCGTTAATGTTGATGATGGTAATACATTATTATTATTTGTATTATTATTAATAGGTTGGTAATTATTATTATTATGATTGTTATTATTATTGCTATTGTTATTATTGTTGTTGTTTTGAATTTGACCTTGAAGATCATGGTATTGTTGTTCAACATATTGAATATAGTTGCTATTCAAATGGTTGTATACTCTTGGTGCTTCATTACAAATGGAATTCCTTCTTCTCATTGAACTACTCAGGTTCACCGAAGTTGAGGGTCCATCACGGATCAATTCTCCATTAACAATCTTAACCATTTTGTAAATAGTAGTAATAATAGTAAGTAATAGTAAGTAATAGTATTAATAATAAATAAAGTAACTAGTAATTATTTAGTAATAATAGTAATAGTATAATGCAATGTAATAATATCTTTATGTTAAAGTCGTCAAGTCTTTGAGTGAGAATGAAAGACGAGCTTCATTTGGGAATTTAAAGGTCGTCCTGGAGATGGACCGAGTGGTCCCTTCGCCCAGACCAATGATTTTCGTTGGAAAGCTAAAAGAATCAAAGAAAGATTGCTGTCGGGGGTTGTGGTCTCAGTTTCCTTTTTAGGAAAAACGAATTACTGACTTGGAGTCCTTTTGTGATGCCACAGTTGTCCAATCAATGATGGTTTTGAGGGTACAGACGTCACCCATAGTGACAGTCAAAGGTGTGTCCTCCTTCTTGAAGATTGCTGTCGACTGGGGGTGGGTGGAAAGGTAACCTCAACAACCAACAACTCCACGTGGCATGGCGTGTCGTCTTCATTCATTTTATAATAACAATCAATATGCATGCTTCTTGAATCATTAACCAGCATTTCATTGGAATTGGACATTCATTCCTTCATCCATTGATTTTCCAAAGTAGTAGTCCAGGATGGTTACCAGTACATCCGCTGGCTGATGATCATCATTCACAACGTCGTTATCTGAACGATTGCAAATTGTAGATCTTAGTTCTAATTAGATTGAGTTTGTTTGTTTGTTTATTGTGGATGATGATGATGATGATGATGGTGTGATGGTCTCTGTGATTGGATTGGATTGTATTTGATTGTTTGATTCTGATGCTGATGCTGATGCTGATGTTGATGTTTGATGTTGATGATAAAAAGAAGAAGTTGGAATGGCTGGATAGATGGATGGTTCCGTACGGTCCTCTTCAAAAAGGACCATACCTGATGTTGGTTTGACGACGAATGGTTGTTGTTGTTGTTAATGTTGTTGCACAGTTTGATATGTTGATGATAATACTGGGTAATGTCGTTGCTTGATTGAATGATGAAGTTATTGTATGGTATGTGCGCGCATTGATGTTGTTGTCTGGAAAACTAACAAACTTAACTTCTTCTTAGTTGAGGACAACAGACTTGCTACCATTGTTGACGGTCGAGGTGGATGAGGAGGAGGAGGCTGATCTGGGTGGCTGTGGTAGTACGGTGGAGTTGCTGAATGAAAGACGGATGGTGGAGTGTGAACCTGGGATTTGGGCATTGTTGGCGATGAGCAATGCCTCGAGAGCGTGTGATGATGAGCTGAATTCCAAAAGGCCGACGATCTTGGTGTCACCGGGCTTGGTGCCAGGAGGAGTGGCAGGCTGTGAAGGGAAGATTTTGACACCGATGGGCTTGTGCGTGTTCATCGACGTGAACAGTTGGTGGAAGGCCAGCTCGGTGTACTCCTTGGGGACGTTGGAGAAGTACAGTGTCTGCGAGGGTTTATAGATGTGCTTGTACGTGTTGATGGGGTGAGAGAAGCGGTTGAGTTGGCTGTGCGTGTAGTCGCGGCTCTGCGACTGCGCCTCCTGGTTGTGCGAGTCGGCGATCGACAGATGCTTCGAGTACTGAATCAACAGCTGCTGGCCAAAGAGGATGGCCTGGTTGTAGTACTTGATGATGGCGTCGGCCTGCTGCGCGTCCTCCATCTGCACCATGGCGGCGCCCTTCTTGTTGGGCAGCATCTTGATCTTTTGCACGTTGCCGTACAGTGAGAACAGGTTGAACAGACGGTCGCACGTCACGAGGTCGTCCAGGCCGTAGACGATGATGACGCTGGTGCGCTGGGGCGGCGTCACCGACGGCTGGAAGTAGGGCATGCCGACGGGCAGCGTCTTGGTGTAGTCCTTGGTGCGGTCTGTGTTCTTGGTGACGTTGAGGTGCTCAGTCTTGGAGATCTCGATCTTGAGCAGGCAGGCGCCGCCCTGGTACAAGGGCACGTTGTTAAGGTGCTTCTTGGCGTTGAAGGCGCTCTCGGGGTTGGAGAACTCGACCAGTGCCTGCAGTTCGTTCTTGGTGAAGATGACGATCCTCAACACCTCGCCGTAGAAGCAGAAGAAGTGGTGAAGGATGTCGACGTTGATGTTCAAGATGGCGTTCTCAATCGTCACCAACAGCACGTTGCCAATGGGCACCTGGCTGTTGATCGACTTGCTCCTGGAGAAGCTGATCTGGATCGGCTTGCCGAGCAGCAATGGTGGCGTGTCCTGGGAGAACTTGATCACACGTGACGCTGTGTCAATGCTATCCATCTCTACCAATGCCTGTTGGAACTTCTGCATTATACGGACTTTAAATAATAATTATCAATTGATTGATGTTGTTAGTTCATTGTTGGATTGTGATTGATTGATTGAATGTTGTACTTACCAGCATTAATTGGTGTTCCAAAAGAGTACTGGGCAATACATTGGATTAAGTCATTCTCGGTTGCCTCGAGTGGAACTGGACGGATATGTAGGACGGGAGATGGGGCTTCTTGTTGGCTGCAATGAGTGATGAGAGAGATGTTAATAACTATTAATGATGACGTGCGATGAGATGAGATGCGATGCTTACTTGTCAAAAGGTAGGTTGTTGTTCATTTTGTGTGAGTGTGTAAGGAGGTTAAAGATGTAAAGGTTTCAGGATGTGATGATGATGTTTGTTGATTGATGATGGTTCGGTCGCAAATACAGAGTAATGTATTGGTTGGCGATAGTTTGATGTTGATGTTGATGATGATGATGGATGAGGATGTTGATTCTCCTGTACTGTTACTGCTGTTGTTTGTCGAGTGTCGAGTGTCTGTTTGTTATAAGTGTTTGATCGGGTAAATTGAATCAATATATCGAGTCGAGCTGAGCTGTCTCTAAAGAATGAGTATCTGTAATTTTTATCGAGGCGAGGCGAGGCGAGGCTAGGCAAGACTTTGGCGTCGGTGTCGTTTGTGTTGAATGATTGAATGAATGAATGAATGAGTGTCAAAGCAGAAGCGAGTAGTGAGTGTCGGGAGTTTTAAAGTGTCGATGAGTGGAGGAGTGAGGGAGGGAAGGAGGGAGGTGAGTGAGGGAGTGATGAGAGAGATGAGAGAGATACGCGCTCGTGAGTGGGTGAGTTATTATTTGTGCGTATATGTGTATGAATGTATGTGCGTGAGAGAGAGATGAATGAGGGAGAATGAAACTATTGAAAAGCAATGAAGAAGAACTTTGTTGTTGAAGTCTGCTCCCTCCTCAAACTTGCTCTCCCACTCCTGGTGAAGTGAACTCACACTTTCATTCATTTTTCAAAAATTAATTAAAATAAATACTTTTTCAAATACACTCAACACTACTGAGTGTGTTTCAAAAAATGAAGTCGATTGCTGGCTGCCATTCCTTTCAATGTATCTACTCATACATTCATTCATTCATTCATTCATTCATTCATTCATTCTTATTCACTTTACTTGACTGAATCTCTCTATAACTATATTATCTTTTTGAGGAAGAAATAATAATTCTAATATTAATAGAGGTATATTAGACCGGTCAGTCTTTGTTCCCATTGAGATAAAAATGAAACTGTTTAGTCGTCTTCAAAATGAAGAGGATCAATAACTTTGGAATATGTTGTTCCGGTCCACCATAACAACATAAACCTCCTCCTGGATGTTGATTGACTCGCCTCGCTCTCTCCTTTACTATTTTCTTCCACTTTTCCATCGTGGAGTGAGTTGGAAAACTCGCGAGCCATGTTGGTCCAAATGAAGTCACAGTTTTCTGACTTTTGAATGACAGGCCTCTGTTGGATTGAATTAACAAATGAACGATATTGATGAAAGGTCATCTTCATTCAATTCATTAATACTAAACATTATAACAACATACATACAGATAAAACATATCAATCAATCTATCGATCGATCAATCAAACAATTGATCTAAATATTTAAGAATGGATACATCCATCCTATTAAAAAACAACAGCAACAATAACAATAACAATACTAATGCTAGTGATAAGAAAAGCTTCTATGAAGGCTTTGATGAGATTACAGGCAGTATCTTTAGTGACTTTGGTCGTTCAGACCCTTTTGTCATTGATGGTGATGGTCTGATCCTGGCAATAGCCGTGCATGGCAAAGGAAAGAGCAAACTCTTTGATTGCAACTACCGCACCCAGTCACTCTTCTTCTTCCACTGCTTCGACTGGTATCTCCACAACCTATGGTCGCGCAAGACCCGCTTCACCGTCTTCTTCTGCAAAGACAATGAACGATTCTACAAGAATCACAATCTTGTAAGTACTCCACTGTCCCATCAACATTAGACATACATACTAATCATTCAATCTTTGGTCTTAGTTGCTCATAAGAAAGCAATGTATCCAACACTACTGTGGCAGTAGCTTCTCGCATCCAGATATCAACTTCAAGTTGTTTGAGGGAGATTGGAACACCGACCGGGAGGTCCTTAACAACATCATTGAGTACTTTACTCAGGGTCACTTCATGTTCCTCATGACTCTAATGCCATTGCATTATATAGATAACTACTATGATTCCAAGGCTTTAAAGGTAGGTGCAATGCCTTCCATCCATGTACATCACGCCTCACTGCACTCCCTTCTAACTCACTCTTCAACGACAATGTAGGCCTTCATCAGTGAGAGCACAGCATACTTTATGAACATTGTTGAGCTTCATACTCTGTCGTTCAGAGGCTCGCATGCTCATTCATTCATCTACACATTCCGAGGAGGCTCGGAAGGTAGGGGACAGTTAATCCAGTTCAAGTCAAAGACAAACATTGCATTCAAGATGGAGCCAGAGTTCATTGGACATCTGGAAGCCAGCAATGCATACTCAAGACAGACACCAAGGGCCAGACTCCATATAGCCTCTGTCGCCAGGCTATTGCAGATCCGCAACGCGCCTGCCCAAAAAGAGGTTGCTAACCTCGACAATGACATGCTCTACGCATTCTGTCTCTACCTCGCACTTATGGAGGTAGTTCCACTGCGCGAGAGAACGTTTGACATACCTCTCAGCATCAACAAGGAATCAAAGTACCAAGAGGACTACTTTGACAAGTTCAAGAAGGTAGCCGAGTCCATCAACTGGGTCACCCACACCAACTTTGACGTCCTCCTGAGCAATGAAGACCAGAACGACCTCATTCTCATGGATATGTTCGACCTCAAGTACCTACTATTCATTCATCTACACGTTGCCAGTGGCACCCAAATGGAGACTGCAGTGGACGAGTCCGTGGTCAAAGCTGCCAAGGACATTTGGTCGATATTCACCCAGATGCCAAGGCCCGCGGTGGCAATGAGTGAGTTCCTTCAAGGCAGTGCATCAGATGATCAATCACGATGGGCCAAGGAGGTGTTGAGCAACATTGCCAACAACACTGCCGTCAACTCAAAGTTCACGGCCAAGCTTCATCGTATCCACAATCCTTTCCTGGACCAATTAAACATGGAGGCTGTTGGCGAGTTTGTGACGGCCAACGAGGCCCTCCCGCCACGAGTGGACGAGAATGACCAAGAGTTCTACGCCATCACTCACTATCACAACAAGGTGCTGCTGACACATCCAGATGCCTTCACCATCAGCATCAAGGATGAGTTCAAAACATCATCAAAGTACTCAGAGAAGGGCAAACAAAAAAGTGCATTGAGTAAGTACATTCATAGATTAGTTTCAATCATATCAATCAATCAATCAATCAATCAATCAATCACTCACTCACTCACTCACTCACTCGATCGATCGATCGATCAATCAATCAATCAGAGTTCTTCAAGGCTGCTCAGACATTATATGATGTGAATAAGAAGTTGATCATAACCAACCTGGATGATGACAAGAAGCAGCAGCAGAGCGAGGAGTCCAAGAAGAACTATCAGGTGTACAAACAGGACAACTCCAAGAATGTAAAGATCAAGAAGAAGGATTTGTCAACCGAGGTCAAGGATGCAAAGGAGAAGAAGGAGCTGGACACATTGAAGTACAACCTCAAGAGTGCCGACACCTTGAAGAAGTTGACCGACGCGCTGGGCGATCCACAGCCTGGCATAAATTATCTCAACTACGCCGCAATCGGTCTGAATAGGATGAGCAAGTACTACAAGGCATCCGACTCCAAGGCACTCTACCAACTGATCCAACGCTTCCTACGTGACCTGGACGAGCCCTTTGAGCTTGTGGCCCGTGGCAAGGGCTCAGAAGATCACAAGGACTTCCTCATATGTCTCCACAAGGCGTCCAAGTTGTTGGACATCAATGGTCTGAGCAACGCCCTCAACATCAAGTTCAAGCTCGGCCTGGTCATGCTGCCAGAGGAGGGCTCAATCAATCCAATCGACTTCCAGCTATCGACGGCACACGACACACTAATCAGAAGTACCGAGCAGATGAAGGATGACCGAATCAAACACTTTGCACCCGATGAATGGCAGCGACGTTTGCTCGACGTGGTCGACAACAAAGAGTCAGCCCTTATCGTCGCACCAACCTCCAGTGGAAAGACATTCATCTCATTCTACGCGTATGTATTCCGGTTGGCAACGCACACTCACTCAATCAATCAATCAATCACTCACTCACTCATTCATATTCCAACAGGTTCGAGAAGATATTGAAGCAATGTAATGATGGTATTGTGGTGTACGTGTCACCAACCAAGGCATTGGTCAATCAGATGTACTCTGAGGTGCTTGGACGATATGAGAAGAACTATGAGAACATCGTTGGTTCACATGCCGCCGCAAGATATCGCTTGGCTGGCGTGTTCACAAGGGACTTCCGCATTGATCACGAGAACTGCCAGGTCCTGATCACCGTGCCCCAGTGTCTGGACCTTCTTCTGCTGTCCGTCACCAACTCTGAGTGGATCCACCGTGTCAAATATGTAATCTTTGATGAGGTACATCAAATTGCCGGTGGCTTGCAGGGAGCGCTGTGGGAGCAGCTGCTCCTCATGAACCCAGCGCCATTCCTGGCCTTGTCCGCCACTGTTGCCAATCCAGATCAGTTCTACGAGTGGCTACAGCATGTAGACCCCGACAAGAAGGTGCACTACATCAACTACCAACACAGATTCAATGATTTGAAGATGTACCACTACACTCGCGAGGAAGAGGGGGAGGGACTCCGTAGGCCAAGATACATCAGACCCATCCATCCAATGGACACTCTCAGTACCAAGACTTCGACGAACCTACTGCTTTTGCTGCCCGAGGAGGTGCTATCGCTGTACAGACAACTGCAGGCCAAGTACAAGGGCAGGAACAAGGAGTTGAATGAACTGGACCCATACAAATACTTTGCCAACGAGGTGGAGAAGGAGTACAACCTGCAGAAGTTGAAGGTCTACGAGTACCAGGCCGCCGTGAAAGGCTTTATCGAGAAAGAGCGAATCATTGGCGGCGAGGACATCGCCGACGCACTGTGCAAATATACATCCAAGGAGTATGAAGTGATCCCGCGCTGGTCTATCGAGTCCGAGCTTCCTGGGCTCATTGAGGATCTCAAGAAGAAGGACTTGCTTCCAGTCATTGTGTTCCACTTCAGTCGTCACGGCTGCGAGAAGATGGCCAAGAGAATCTACCAGAGCGTTCAGGCGAAGCACAGTGACCCGGACAAAGACCGCAAGGTGTCCGAGCTGGAGTTCAAGATCCAGGAGCTAAAGGACGAGATCAAGAAGTCCAAGCCAGTCCAAGACGACCCCATTTACAAGGACCTGCGCGAGCTGCAAGACAAGCTCAGCTACCTCACGACGAGAAAGGCAGAGTATGGAACTGTCATCAAGGACGACGTTGATGATGACAAGGACAGCATCAACCCCCTCCAGAAGAGGATGTTGCTCGAGGGCATTGGCATACATCACAGCGGTCTGGGCAAAGCCTACGCGCAGAACGTCGAGGTGCTGTTCAGACGCAAGAAGATCCAGGTCATCATTGCCACTGGTTCACTGGCACTCGGTGTCAACATGCCCTGTCGCTCAGTGGTCATCGCAGGCGACAGTCCATACCTGAACACATTGATGTTCCGCCAACTGAGTGGAAGAGCTGGTCGTCGAGGATTTGAGCCTCGTGGACATGTCATCTTCTTTGGTGTGTCACAGCCACGTGCCAACCATCTGATCAACTCGAAGCTCTCTGATATTGTAGGCAACAGTGTCCTGTCGACCAGCTTGACACTCAGGATACTCAGTCGCCTGAATCTTGTGGACAAGATGAAAGACCAGGCGACCAAGAAGCAGGACTTGGCGTTGCTGTTGCACGCCACCAACAAGTTGATCAACAACTCTTTCTTCCTGCGCGACAATCCAGCACAGAATCAATTCATGTTCCACTTCTCACTGGACTACTTACATCGTCAAGGTTTCATCGACAGAAATGGACAAGGTGTTGGCTACGCTGGCATCATCTCCTATCTTCACTACCTGGAGCCCTACAACTTCATCCTGGCATCACTCCTACGCGACAATGTCTTTTCCCAGTACACCCAGGAGACCAAAGAGCATGAAGAGACCATCATCATCATTCTTTCCTATCTATTTGATCGTGTGGAGATATCACCAAGAATGAAGAAGCGTAAGTACTCAATCAATCAATCGATCGATTGTCATGTCCCCACTCGCTCACTTTCTCAATCAATCACTTTATAGTCTTCTCCAAGTACCTTATGAAGAACAACAATCTCTGCCCATCCATTGTCTACTTGCCAGAGCTACCAGCGAATGCCAAGTCATGCATTGACAAGCATAACATGACCTCTGTCGATACATTCAAGGGATACTTGTCATGCTACCAGGAGCATACAGTTGACAAGCACAACCTACTTCCCCTGCTCCCTGGCCACTCATTTGACAAGGGAATAGGAGGAGCCGATGCCTCAACACCCACCTGGAGTGCCCACTGTCAACCATACGTGGAGTCTTGCATGGTTAGACGTGGAGTGGCTGCCATCAATGGCTCCAGCAACCTGGCAACAGTGTCGACGCTCACCAAGAACTTCCCAGTTGACACATACTTTGATCACTCACTGCTGCCAATGTGTGATTACAACGTAGAGTTGAATAGCTATCTGTTGGACTTCTACCGCCATCAACAGCTCAAGACCTTAAAGAAGGCCAATGACATGCAGGAAGGAGACATCTACAGCAATGTCAAGGATTTCATTCTCGTCCTCAAGGTCATAGGTGTCATCTTGGAGCTCAACGATCCAACTTCTCCCGTCACCAAGGCATTCCTTCGTCTGTCCAGCAAGTTCAATGACAAGTTCAAGTCTGTTGCCGCATTTAACCAACGCTAAACTATAAATAAACGCGTCATCCATCTTTATAACTTGACACGAAGCATTGGTGATTGTGATTGCTTGATAATCCTATTCAGGTTGGTATAGTTGGCTGATGAGTAGCTTGACCTGCTGGTGAGGTTGACGTACTTGAGACCATGGACTACGTTGTTGACTTGATGTGTAACTTGTCCTTGTGCTTGATCCAACAACTGGAATGGTACTCTACATAAGAAGTGAAGCATTATATACACTGAATTGTAATCGAAGTGACACCTTGACAAGTTCAGATGTAGCAATGATCTATTCGATGTCAATATCGCCAACACTGGATGGACAATACTAATATGGTTCTCTATTTTGATTGGAATGATTCCAGAGTGAAAGTTAGTATTCCAAGGTGTCATGAATTCCATGGAACAATGTAACAAACTCACTTGAGATGTCCAGATGAGTCAATGATCTACTCTTCTTTAGACCCATTGATATTAGGTCTAGATGATGATTCTGAAGTCCACATTCAGACATTACAAGTGTCTCCAATGTAGTATTCTTTGAGAAAGCCTCGGTAAGGTTGTTCAAGTTAAGTGAGTCGATGCTATTCCTTGATAGGTCAAGGTATCTAAGTGGAGGATTCAACTCTAGACTTTTGAATATGGAGTTGAATCCATCCACTGAAATGCTGTTGCCAGAGACATCCAGGTGAGTCAAGGAGTGATTTTCCACAAGTGGTGTGGAGATGTTGTTGATGCCTCGGTCGCCAAAGAAGTTGTCAGACAGATCGATATGAGTAAGTGATTGATTGAGTTTCAGTGTGTCTCCAATGCTAAGTGCTCCCCATCCCTCGACATCACATCCCTTGAGGTATAGCGTTCGTATATTATTAGTTGCTCTAAGTCCATTGCTTAATGCCATCATACTAGTATAGTCTGATCTGTTGTCTGGATTGATTGATTGGATTTGGTAAGTCAGTGTCTGGGACAGACATTTGATGCTACAGTACATACATGACCAGTCCAAGGTTGTCAAGGTTGGACACTTTGATATTATCTCGCCAATTAACTCTAGTCCATCAACTGCATCGCAAGCTAAATGAAGTGACATGTAAGTCAGAATGTACCCGCGGGTAAAGAGTCTACATAACATACATTGCAGATTGAGCTCTGTGATGCATGATGTATATGGTGCTCTGAATATGCTACATAGTGCACTGATGCCATCGTTACCCAATGGATTTGATTGAAGGTTCAGCTTTGTAAGCTTCTTTGAGAGGACTATGTTGTTGTCCTTGATGGCACCCATGATTGTGTCCACATTGTCGAATGACAACTCATTCATTGAGAGGTCCAAGCATGATAGACTAGTCTGCTTCGTAAGCGCACGGAGCATAGTGGCTACAGTTGTGGCAATGTCATTTGAGCTCGACAATGATGTGTCGCCTGTTGACACGACCTCCAGCGTGGTGACCTCGTTGAACACGGTTGGGAACAAGTTGACGTAGCGATTCATGTTGTGTCTGCTGAGTGCCAGATGCTTGCACATTGACTTGGTGACCAATGACCATCGCCTATTGACCAGCTGTATCATCGTCCTGTTCTTGTTGTCTGAGCGCCAGCACTCACTCTCATTCTCCGAGTCATCGATCGCACGTCTAAAGCATTCTTGGAGCAATCGATCGTTAAAAGCCTGCTCGATTGTGAGTTGTCCAATGATGAATGATGGTTCAAAGTCGTCTTCATCACTGTCGTCGTCCACGATATGCACCTGATCAAGTGACATGGACTCATCCCCATCACTCATGCTTGCGTCATTCATCTTGATATTCTGTATTTGTTGATCGATTGATCGGCTGATTGAATGAGTGCACTCATTTGTGATCAAATGAAATTTGGCGCGCGAGAGTAACAACAAAGACGAACTTGATGAAGGATATTTATTACACAATTTGGACTTAGTTCCAGTCACGGTTGGGCATCAACACTGGACCCATCAGTGTCCAGAGGTAGAGCAGATGAACCAGCCAGCAGCTGACAATCTTGACCCAGACGGACGCCATGCCCGAGTCAATGTTGAGCGTGGCACCGCCAGTGGAGCCGGTGATGGTCGACCAGTTGGTCAGCAACATGCCAATGTACATGGCGCCCAGCGCAAAGGTAATGTGGAAGAACGTGTAGTTGTAGGCAACACCGCCACGCTCGTCATCCTCTATGTTATCGGCATTGTCGTCGCCGTTGACGATTGGTATGGTCTCAACGTTGTTGCTTCCAAGCAGCTCGTTCGAGTCTGATGCTCTAAAGGCGGCGTAGCACACCGAGATGATTGTGAACACTGAGCCCATCACAATAGTGTAGTTCTTTGAGCTACCAATGTTTGGCTCACTCATAATAGCACTGAACACCAAGTATGCTGCGTACAACATCACAACACCAGATTGAAGGAGTCCAGATGATGGTCTATATTCTCTCACCTAATAATGATTGATTGAGTGAGTGAATGGAATGATTCCGGTTGATTGATCATGACTTACCTTCTCTGTGATTGAGAGTAAACCGATGATGAGCGATATGCCCATGTTGAAGATAATGAAGAATTGATTGAGACTGGATGTCTTGGACCAGAGCACCAACATGGTGATAGAGAGGGCCAGTGAGAGTGCTACTGTGCCAATGGAGGAGATGAGAAGGAGGATGTACCACTTCTTGGTGACGTGTCCCTCGTCCTCGACCTTTTGGATCCAGTTCTCGCTGATTGAGTAGGCAAACTCAATGAGCAGCACCAGCTGGATGAGAATGAAAATGGCGGCGCCAACCAACGATACCCATGCGTAGTACTTGAAGAAGCTGTTGGGGATGAAGAATGTGACCACGGTGAAGCCGGCCAAGAACAACAGTTTGAGTGGCCAGTAGCCATCCTGAATGGATGCGCGTCCATTCTCTGAAGACTTGACTCCAATGAGTACCAAGCCCAACAATATATGATACACAGCCAATGCGAATGTAAGTCTATACACAACCAATGATCCATAACACTCATCATCATGAGAGCATACTTTGAATACTATATATTATATATTGTTTGATTGATTGAGTAAGTGATTCATTCGTTTGATTGAATGATTGAGAGAGTGAGTAGTACACATACCATCAATATTCTTGAACCAACTATAAGCATATGAACTGAAGAGATATGAAAGTATTGATACAATCATAAAGTTGATGACGTAGAGCATTCTTGTACCTGTCGACTTCTTGATGACACTACCAAAGCATGATACACCATAGCAGCAAGTGACTGCTCCACAAGCAGCCATATCGCACATCTTTGTAATTGTATTTGTTTTAATAGAGATAATAATATATAATATATATATTGATTGAATGAATGTGAGTAAGTGTGTGAATGATTGTGAATGAAAGTGAGCGAAAGGTCGAGAAAGTGAAGGAATCAACCACTTCTTGCAATTCCAAAAACAAAAGTTGAGTTTGTCCCTCATTCTCAGGACAAGAGGTGGTTTCGTGGACACACGCTCACTCTTCGATCAATCAATTAATTAATGGATGAATGAATGTCGTTGGCACTCAAACAAACACCATACTTTGGTAATTTATTGTCTGAATCGATCACCGAAGAAGGACTCCTTCCATGGAGGACATTGAGGTGGCAACACCAACACCAATACCAGAACCAGAAGTCTTTAGACATGATGAATGGTAGGACATCATGCCATCGTGGCCTCCTAATGTGCAGTCGCTGACTTGCAATGGCAGATGACATTTAGCACAGTTGAAGCATTCTCTATGGTAGTAATGACCCTTGACCACAACCAACTGAGTCGTGCATGATAGCTGCTCCTTGCAAGACGTACAATACTTGTTCAATTGACGTGTTTGCGTGTGAGTCGCTGTGGCAATTGGTAGTGGCTGTGTTGTTGTCGACGTGGTCGTAGACGTGGATGATGTGGATGCATAGTTGGTTCGAGCTGGTGTAACCTTGAACCTGTTGTTGCTGTTGGTCGGGGCCATAAGGTTGGAGCTGCTGACGTTCTTGCGAACGACTATTGTCTGCTTGCCACCAGATGAGTCGCGCTTGGGTACGGTTCGAAGTGTGTAATGAGCACCTGGTATCTTGTGCATAATAGTCATCTCTGATCCTGACCTCTTTTGCAACATTGGTGCATGTCCATTGTTGTTGTTGTTGTTTGGTTGTTGCTGTTGTTGTTTGAACTGCTGTACAACTAGATTCACTCTTGATGTCGTCGGCGATGTTTGTGTCTTGTTGCTGTTGTTGCTGTTGCTGTTGTTGCTGTTGCTGTTGTTATCTATTAGTACATCATTGTTGTTGTTGTTGGTTGTCTTGGGTGGTAGTTGTGGAGGAGGCATTGGTGAAGGTGGTCGGAGATACTTGGTCGGTGATGGGGTTGGCTTGTTGTTGTTGCTGCTCTGTTGTTGTTGTTGTACAGGTGGAAGTATGTTTCGTGGTGATACTACTGGTGGAGTACGATGTGATAATGTAGGAGATGGTACTGTCGTTGTCGTAGTCGTCTGTGACTGTGTCGTCGTTTGTGTTTGTGATTGTGTAGTCGTCTGTGGCTGTGGCTGTGGTTGTGGTGGGGTTGGCAATGGGCGACCCTTTGGCGGAGGCGGCAGGGGCGTCTGATTGTTCTGTATCTGTGATCGTTTGAATCGATTGACGTTGTTCAGTTGATTGTAGATGTCGTTGTCTCGAGTGTGATGAGGGCCAGTGTGAGGTGGATGGCTGCCACTGGGCGCCAGCATGACTGAGTTGCTAACATTCCTGCTTGAGATCTGCAAGGGGATGTCGGGCAGCGCCTTTGAGTATTGGCGCGTTCGCTCCATCACTGGTATCGGTGCAGTCATTGACTTGGGCGGCGTGTTGGATGGCGTGCCACACTCTGGCGACTGCGGATCGTGAGTGGACATACCCCCAGCGCCGGGTGCCGTGATGATGATGCCCTTCTCAGGCGAGATGTCGATGCCTGTCTGATGCATGTTCTTTATCTTCATCTGTTCCATCGCGCGCTCCTTCTTCTCCATGGGCGTTGGTGGCAGAGGAGGCTTGTATCGCTCAGGTCGTCGATACGTGGCCAGCGAGCCTGCATGAGGTGAGTGTGATATGTTGATCGCATGCAGCTCTGCTCCCACATCAATGTGATTGCTCGATGCCGACGTGGGCAATGTGTGTGACGATTGATAGCTCTTGCTGGTCGCGGTCTGGAAGCGACCAATCGACATTGACTTGGGTCCGAGACCCTCTGCTGGAGCACGCTTGTATCCGCCGCCTCCGCCACCACCGCCATTGTTGAACTTGAAATTCTGTATCTCATCCTTGACAGGGATGATGGGATAGGATGGTCGGAGGTTGGGCGACGATGGTACAGCACTGACGTGTATCGATGTGTTGCCAGGGGAGCTGGATAGGTAGCCGTTACCGCCGCCCGAGGGCGCGGCCGAGTTTGACTCGTGAGGGAACGACGACGAGGGCGTGTACGAGGTGGAGGGCGCGGTGGACTCCTTGAAGAAGTTGTAGATCTTGAGCTTTTGCTGATTGGACGTGTTCTTGATCTTGTCAAAGAAAGTGCTGCTGCGGCAGTCGGCGCAGTACACCTGGAATCGCTCGCCGTCCTTGCGCTTCAAGATGATCTTCTCGCGCTCCACCTGGTGCAGGCCAACCGAGCAGTTCTTGCATCGGAAGCACTCGTGGTGCAACGTAAAGTCCGAGAAGACGATCGTGGAGCGGCTCACCGTCGACTCCATGCAGATCGGGCAGTCGTACTGGCTCTGGCGCTTCGAGGACACGGTGGGGATGATGTCGCAGTTGATCTTGGCGTCGGCCAAAAAGGCGCAGACGCCCGTGTCCTCCAGCATCGTAAACTCGTTTCTCCTTCTGATTGAAGAACATCTCGATCATCTGTGAGCACACCAGTGCCTCGAGCAACTTCTTCGTCTGGCCACTGTGTGCCTGTTGCAGAAAGTGATCCTTGTTGAACGTGAATGTCGCTGTCGTGCCAGGCTCCTTATAAAAGAACTGATTATAATGTTGAAACAAGTGATAGATCACAGAGTAGAATGGTTTACGAAGTGAATGGTCGATTGATTTGTTATCTGTATCCATTGAGTGTTAGTGATGGGCGTGGGTGGGGCGAGGGCCGAGGCTGGAGTGAATCCATTCCAGACGAGGGGGTGGTCCTTACATGTTGGCTGATCTTGTTTCAGCCTCTTGAGTTTGTTCTCGAGGTAGTTGGCTATGTGTGGCGGGAGTAGCGACTTGAAGCCAGGATCGATCATGAACTCGCACTTGTCCAAGTTGTACATCAGTACTTGTTCGGTTGGTTGTTGATAGAATGACTTGAGCGAACTATCCAATATGCCCACCAAGAATGGTATTGGTGCTGCGACATACGGCATCAAAGGCTCTGGTAAAATTGAGATGAATATGTGCTACAAGTGAGGTAGGTTGTTAGGGACGAAGGTCCAAGGGTCCAAGGTCCAGGTCCTCGTGGACCACAATCAATCAATCAACTTACTTGCCAAACGAATGGATTGATCAATGAATGAATGGCCAGGATGGTATTGGATATCCTGGAGATACTGCTGGAGCAGAGGATCACCCTTTGCTCACAGAGCATAGACTCAAACAGCTTGATGACGTGCTGTGTCTGCATGTTGAACACAGTTTCGTAGGAGATGTGATCAAACTCTGTGTTTGGAGGCGTGTAGCAGATGTCGTAGTTCTCTGTCTGGGCCTTGTTGGCCGACACCCTCACCTTGCTCACCAGTCCGCTCGTACTCAGCGGGAAGGTCAACAACGATGTCAATATCTCGCTGATGCAGAACTTCAAGTTCCTCAAGTATTTCTCCTGTATCAAGTCGAACAGTTCATCAAACAATGTGAAGTGAGGCCTGGCAAGGGTATATGTGTGAGTGGGTGATGCACGAGGCTGGGATAGTCCCTTGGGGGGTGGGGCCTTCGGGGTCCTCCCGCGTCAGAGTGTGTACACATACCTTAGACTGAGGAATACAAAGCATACAGGCTCACTACGTATCAGTCGTCTACAATATGCGAATGTCTTGCCACCAAATGAGTTGGTAAGTATGAAAGAGAAGCTGGCAATAGTCTCGACGCCACTAATATGATTGAATGAATGAATGAGTGAGTTAGTGATTGAGTCCAAGTCCAAGCCAAGGTCCAAGCCTAAGCCAATAACATCTATGACATACGATTTGATTAGAGTATCCATCACACTGCTTGACTCGGGGAAGCAGAACTGTTGTATCTTTGAATCGTCGGCCTCATCCTTTGTCTCCTTCTTGTCCTTTGGTATCCATTTGAATGTGATTGAAGGTTTGAAAGCTGGAAATAAAGAAAAGCATGAGTAATCAATCAACCAAAGGTCAATCAAAGGTCAACCGAGGATTAACATACTGGTTGGATCAAGTTGTGTTGTCAGGAACTTGGTAAACAATCCATTGTTGTGCTTTGAGCTGAATCTACGGAGTCTACTCAATGAGCCACCACCGCCAGTGGTTGGATATCCAGAGGTCTGAGTTGGAGTATCATCCAACATCATGTTTGGTCCTGTCACTGCTCTATAAATCGCTTCGCCTGCGAGCACACGAACAACTAGTATTGAGTGAAAGAGTGAAAGAGATAGGGATGGAGAGTAATGTAAGTGATTGAGATTGAATGATTGATTGTTATTGATTCAATTCAATTCCATCCATTCATTCATTCATTCATTATTTACATTTATAATCTCTGATGCTTGCTTGCTCGCTTCGTCAACCTGTATGTTTGAGTGTGGATTGATTGATTGATTGATTGATTGATTGATTGATTCAAGGATGATGCTGCACCTATTGCAGATGCAGGATGTTGAATACCCTTAGTGATGATGCTGCTGCTGCTGACGCAGAGTCGTATTGGGGATGAGTTGTACTATAGTTGTGTTGGGTGGGGGATTGATGAGTGAATGAATGAATGAATGATTGATTGTGTTGTGTGCTGATGGATGTGGATGATGGATGAGATGGATGTGGGAAGTGTGTGATCTATCGTCAACCCTTAAGGTGTGTCTCTGTTTCTGTGTCTGATTGATTGGAGTGAGTGATGTTGCTGTTGACAGTTGTGTGAGTGTGATTGATTGATCGGGCCACCAACAAGTCGGTATTGATTGATTGTTTGATTTTGATTAGTTGTGTATTTGATTGATTGAATGAATGTTAAATATAAGTATAAGTGTATATATAAATAAATATTACATACAAACAAAGAATAGGGATTGTATATGTATGTGTGTGATGCAAGGCAGCCTGCAAGGTAGTATAGGAGATAGGTGAATTGAGTGTGACCCTAAGTCTTGTCCTTTGTTAGATTGAATGGCCCCTTCAATGCCACCTTTTGTGTTGATGGCCATCCTGCAAAGGACCAAAACCAAGGCCTTGAGGAATCCAAAAAACACAAACCAACCAACACCAAATCACAAAACAATTCAAAAATCTGCACTGATGATGCCCTGATTGGTGAAGAATAATTCAGAGACCCACTCTCTCTGTATGATGTTATCGCTTCTGAGCCACAACACCAAACTTGTCATGTGACGGGTAATGGCACGATCCATCAATCGGGAGTGTTGATCATCCACTCACTCACACACATCAATCAACCAATCAACCAATCAGTCAACCAATCACTCGATCACTCCACTTCACTTCACGATTCGTTTCCACTTCATTGTTTATTAAGTATATCGGTCAGTTGTTTCTGTTGCTGGACGGAGCCAGCAACACCGCCACTGACACCCAGTAGCTGTGCCAGTTGTTGTCGCTGCTCCGGGGTCCTCTGCTCGAGCGCATCGAATAGTTGGTCCAATTGATCAATCTCTTGTTTGGTGCCTTGTTGATGCACAGACACCTGGTCCATCAGGGATTTGTGCTGCTTCTTGTTGGCGAACGACTTGAACATCATGCCGAATGTGGCCAGGCCCAGAATGACCCAGGCCAGGTCGCCGTGTCTGTTGAGCATCATGCGCCATCTACTCTGCTTGTTCCTCTCGTGTCGCTCTCGTGCCGTTCTCATCAACTCTAGCTGCTCCCTCAACTGCGACTCTAGACCCGTTGTATTCTCCTTATACTGAGTGAACATCTTATCATAAGATGTTGGGTCAAAGTTCTTTGCCAACTTGTCGTCCTCAATCTCTTCATCATCTTTATCTTCCTCCTTATTCTTCTTCTTTGTATTATTATTATTATTGTTATCATTGTTGTTGTTCTTTGTACAGTATTGTCTTTGTTGTTGTTGTTGTTGTTGTGTTAGCCTTGAATGTTGCTGTTGTTGTGGTAGTATATATAATTGATGAAGGCGCGGGGCGCATGAGAACATTGATCTGTTGACACCATTGCTACTACTAGCAGCAATGACTCTATGTAGCCTACTGCTTAGCATGTTTGAAGATGTATATGTATATGTATTATATTAATGAATGAGCGAATGAATCTGAATAAATGATCATCATCTCGCGAAACTTTCAAAGTGATTGAAACGTGGAACCATGATAAATTGCTAGTAATACGTGTAAAGGGATATTGTCGCGCTGAAGAAATCATTGAACGTTCGTTCCAACCGATGTATTGGTTGAACTACGAGTTCAATGTGAGGTCATTTATTTGTTCCCAGAGTATCCAAGCCCGCTGGCCGGACACTCAAGAGAGATATCTAAGATTGATCATCATCAAGTGACTAACTCGACGATGACTTCTTGTTCGGTATGCATGCTGTACAGTAGGTCAATCGATTGCCACTGCTACTGCTGCTACTGTGCTTTGATATTGACTTTGGACTAGGTGATCGTTTGATTGGAATATGAGTGTTGTTGTTGGTCGAAAGCGTTGAAGATGAAGAGGAGGAGGAAGAAGATGAAGCTGAAGTTGAGGACGCTGAATGAGAGGAGGATGGTATAGAGGAGGAGGAATAAGAGGAATATGATGGCGAGGACTTACTAGAGAAGCCACACTTGTTGTAAATGTTACATTGATCGCATATCATTCGTCGACATGTTACACATTGGCTTCCAGTCCTGCGTCGACTTCTCGAACTGACGATATAGAGTGAAATGGCTCGGTTGCATGAGGAACAAGCATTTGAGTTCCTCAACAGCAATGATGACTTTGGTATTGGTGGCGATGCCTGTGAAGCTATTGAGCATGGACTCCTACTATTACTACTTCTGTCGTCGTCACTGGATACACCTCCACCGCCAATATCTAGTGGAGGTGGATAATAGACATCCCTGGATAAAAAGTCCGCTGAAGAAAACAAATATGGCGAGGAACTATTATTGAGTAACAATGGTGAGCTGTAACTATTGCTTCCACTGTTTCCACTGCTCCCACTATTGTTGTTGTTGTTGTTGTTGTTGTTTCCATTGATGCTACTGCTGATTGATAATGAAGCCAGTTGTAATGTATCTGGTGAGACAAACATTGTATCAATGTCTGGCGATATTGACAATATATTGGATGATTGTACTTTAATCATATCTTTTTTATAAAGGTATATATTTATATGTATATATATAATATATTATTATTTAATTATTACTAGTTATTATAAGTATGGAATAGTAATAATGAATGATTGATTGAATGATTATATTAACAAGATTGGTTGGTAATTATTGGTGATGTTTGTTATTTGTATGTTGACAAGGAATACTCTATGGTGTGTATCTCTTTGATTGTTGGGCATTACCTCTTTAACGTTGGTTGGTGTGTTTGGTTGTTGGTTGGCAGTGAGTAGAATATGTATATTTATATATGTGCTATGTGTAGTGTACATCCAATGTATGCAATCAAGTATGTATGTATGTAATTACCAATGACTTTGTGCTAATGATCATTCACACAACTTCAACTCTCTAAGTATGAGTAACAAACTTATTACAACTACTCTTCACACTCACACACAACACTCACACACTCACTCACACATTGACCAACAATCTACAACAACAACAACAACAACAATTAGTATTACTACATACTTTGCTGCCTGGTTTGCAGTGAGAGGGCAAATACCAATACATCGCCAAACAGTCGATAAACAAGCTGAACCAACAATGGTAACAAATAAACACACATTGTCGACGTGTCGATGTTGATTAGAGGTTGTGAATAGAAGTAGGAGTAGTAGTAATAAGTATGGTAGGATGGGATGGTGAAGGTCAAGGTGGTGCAGTGCATCTCAATATTGATCGCCACCACTCTCTGATCCATCACAGTATCCCTCCGTCGAAGGATGATTCCCCCTCCCCCGATTTGTACACGTATAACTCTAACTGGATTATGATTGAGTGTTAGTATTTGTTTGTGTGTTGCTTCGAAGAGAGATGTGTGTTATGCCGCTTCAGAGGGCCAACAGTCGCCTCATTCATTATTTATAAATATGGTGTTGTTGATTGATTGATGGTGTTGTCTTTGAGTACCTGTACGATTATGTGTTTGTGAGTCATGAAGTTGTTGTTATTGTTGATCACATCGTATCACACTCTTTGGATGAATGTGAATAACAACAAAGCACCGTCATCACATTGTTATTGTTGTTGATGGTATTGAGTGTGTACAATGAATGTTATTCGACAGGTAAACAATGATTGATTGATTGTTTGTTTGATAGATATATTGAATGAATGTTTGATTGACTTTAGTTGACGATTTTAATGACCCATGGTCAAAGTCACAATCAAGACAAGAACAAATTATATCTGTTCCAACTAAACTAACAAGCTATGAATGGTCCAATATCCAATATTGGTATCATCTTAAGAATAGTACTATCCCATCTATCACATTGATGACCATTCAATCAATCTTAGGCCGTGAAGTTCACTTTTTGGAATTAGCAATATTACACACAACCCATAAAGTATGCATGATGATTTTCGAGTGAATACCAGGGTTTTTTCGAAATGGTTAGTTCAAGCTCTGTCGTCTGCTCATCACGTACGCTCCAATCGCCTTTTACTATTGCTGAGCCCGTGGGCAGGCGACTCCAAAGAGCATTCAACATTTTTGTGAGGGTATCAATTCCCTTAACACCTCCCAATCCAAACATAAAGATAAACAATCATTCATCAAACAAACAAATAATACATTATCACTCAATCAATGATTGTATACATTGATATGTAGTAGTTATAACAAGTAGTTATTTTTATATAATGCAATTCCAAGAGATTGTTGATGACTTGTATCACAACATCATAGTTGGCAAGAGGTTACCAGATACCAACAACAATAATATCAACTATAACAAACAAACTAATTGGAGTTGGTTATCTGATAACCTTATTCAATTACTTATACGTCATCCAGAGGGTATAACATACTCAATAATCAAAGCTGAGTTACAGTTGATGGTATGTGTAAACAATGTAAATTCAATAATTCAATCACTCGCTCATTCTCAATCAAACAAAGTGGGATCAACATGCTACAGTTATTATAAATGACAAAAAGGAAGCGCAGCAGACAAGGTATCTGTCTTCATACTTTCGAAAGGATGCAATACCTTATGATATGGTAGTTGAAACATCAGTGTTGGAGATTGATCGATTGGGTGATGTAGCGACGTACACAACTTCATTAGTCAACAATAACAACAACGCTCAATCCCAGGTCAGTCAAGATGACTTGAGCTTCAACTTTAGCTTTGTCCAAAGCAATAGCAGTCAACAGAAACAGCAGCCCAATACCAATGTTAACAATGGCGTGACTCAACAAACACCATTGTATCGACTGAAGATTGGTGACCAGAAGTCATCAATTGATCACTATCTTCATCCAAAATACAACATCTTGCTTGAGTTGGCAGACCCTATGATCAAACCAGTACGTAAATACACCCTCGTTGTTGGCACTGGAACCATTCCATCCTAACTCACACTCAATCAATCAACAGGAGACCAAGTTGCAAATGACAAATATCATCACAACATATCCAATGAATCCCTTTGATAGGTCTTATGGCAAGCTGGTCACACTTCCAACTGAGAACATTGGTGTCATCCTCAAATCAGGGACGGCGATTCCAGATCTTTATCAGTTTGGTCACATTAATGGCACTTTGTCACATCCAACTCTGACATCTTGGTTACAACTACGTGTGACCTCTATTGATGCACATCCAACCAAAGTAACCGACGAGATCAAATGGAACAATCAACTACCACATGACAGACACTTTGAGTACTTCCTCAAGCAATGTGTATACCTTGTGGCGGTGGACAATACTCAACAACAAAAACAACAGCAGCAGATCAAGATAGTCTTTTGGGATATGATGTGCAAGTCGACCAATCTATTCCAACCGGATGATATACTACTCATACATGGACTATTCTACAATCAAAGGTTATCAACTGAATTGCTACGAGTGTTTGAGGCGACATCCACAACGGTCATATGCACCATACTACCTGCTGTCAAGGATTGTAACATGACAGAGAGTCAACTACAAGATACAGAAGATCGCGATATGAGTGACTACCCCGACAGAGTCAAGATCAATCAATTGGAGAGTGGCATGCATAGTGTATCCCTAGTGGCCAGGATAGTCCATGTTGGAAAGATAGTAAGTCGGCCGACTCTTTCATTCTTACTCAATCATTCAATCAATCATTCTTACTCACTCCACTCATTCAATCAATCAATGTTCAGAAATTGAATGAGCAAGGTATCAATAGTCTGCCATTGTTACTTAGTGATTCAGATGGACAAACGATCACATTGGTCTTGAGTGCAGGATTGACAAGGTCAACGTCAAACTATCGTGTTGGCCAGCTATGTTTCTTTTCCAATCTATTTGTGGCTTCAGAAGTAGACAAGAAGAAGCGACTCTATGGTGATGATGAGAAGAAGTCCAAAGTTCATCCAAGTATGTACTCCATCAATCAATCAATCAATCTAGTGATGATATTAACATATATTGAAAATGATTATATAGTCAGCACATTGATTGGAATACTCAACTCTAGATTCCTATATAGACCCATTCAATCATTATCACAACAAAAGGATTGGGACAACACTGTTGTATCCGTGGAGATTGTTGACTTGGTACTCTACGATGAGCAACGTCAGAATCCATTGTTTGCATTCCGTATGTTACCTGTTATACATCCATCCATCCAATCACTCACTAACTCATATTACTTTAGACAAGTCATGTCAGAGACTACTTGCACCGAGCAAGACAAATAACAATGGATTTGAATGTCCACATTGCCAATGTTATGTTGATGCAAATGATATGGAACGTCTATTCCACCTCTCCTACAAGTTACGTGCAATCAATGATACTTTTGTGATTGAAGCAACACCAGCCTCGCCTGGTTTACATAGAGTATGTAGATTGATTTATTGATTGGTTGATGAATGGATTGAACACTAATATTATGCTCACGAGTAGGAATTATTAAGAATCACAGAGGCAGAGTTTGAGAATCTACAAACCACTGATCAGAGGAAGAAGATATTGTCATTGGCAGTCAATAACCAATTTATAATTTCATTGTCCACTTCTAATAGTGGACCATTGACATCCAGCCGTTCTGGAGCATCAACAGAGAGAAAGGATACATATAGGATTGACAGTTGTTGGAGAATGGATACATAAAAAAAATCGATCAGTTTTTTCTTCCAGGCCCTGTTTTGGGCCCAAAAGGATAGGGCTCTTCCGGGAATCGAACCCAGACCACTATCACCCTAAGATAATATTGTACCATTCAACTAAAGAGCCTCCAAATTTCGTCAACATATTTTATCTGTTTATGAGTGCTTTTTCAGCCTGTGACCTTGAAAATAACTTATCCCAGATTATGAAGGTTGACAGCTTCTGCCTCCAGTACAAGTCTACTTGATTGATTTTCTGGGATGGAAATTAGCGAGTGTCTTTTCAGACTCTGGAAAAAAGGCTAGGGGTCATTCGACTCTACATATGAAGGGCTGGTCAAGGAGTTCTTGTTGATCAACATGAGTGAACAAAGATGCAGAAGGCTCGATCGTGATATGTGTAACCTCATTCTTCGCATGTCATTCCAATATATTGATAAGAAGAATGATTCTATATTTCCCGAGCTAATGGCATTCATCCAAAGACTCTATATATTTGATGAACTAGTGCAAACATTCCCTGGACTTATACACAAGATCACATTCCTTATAGAATTTATCAAATATTTCCAACTAGATAATCCAACAGTATGTATTATTATTACTAATATTAATATTTTGTATTAATTTTGTAAAATTATAATTTGCACTATTCAGGTTGCCAATCAAAAATATTTGGAGATATTATCCAGACTAGTCCATACCGAAGATGAATCAATAGATATGATAAAGATAGTTAATCTCTCGAAGATCGGTATGTATATAGATATTTTGTTTAACAGAGTTCATATACTTTTGAGAACAATGATGGCCAGTGCTAACAATATTATTCCCATCTTTCAGAGAACCAAGTCAACATCCCCTCAGTTCAAAGGTTGATTACATTGAATAGTTTGAACAATAGGTTCAAACTGAGGACTTGGAATTCCAACATTCACAGGACATTCATTGTGTCCTTCCCCAAAGAATATCTTGACTTCATCAAGACTCTAACAGAGGATCAACTCAAACAAGTTGGTCAAGAAATTAATAGCAATATATCATTCTCTAAACTAGATACATGGAAAGAAACTCACTTGTCTAGATATATAATATATAATTCTATTCTTTATAATATTGACATTTGTTCTACCTACGTTCAACCATTCAAATAGTTTGTTTATGTCCCATCTATTCCTTCATGTACTAATGAGCAATACTCACTGGTTGGACGAACTCAATTCGATACCAATGGCAAACAAATTGAGTCTGTTGTCCCTTGGAAACCCAAACAATTTCAATTGTCTATCATATATTCAATCAGCTATACTCAAGACAGAGGAAACATCCTCACGAATCCAATTCATCCTCAAGAGTCCAACTTACGACTATCCTCAGATGCCAGCACTAGAGGTAATACCCACTATAGTATTTATAATACTTAACCATTCCTAATCAATCAATTAATCAATGAACTACCATTTAAATTATTAGGATATTAAGAACTTGGAGGAGTTGACCAAGAGTGAGATAGCTCATCGAGATGTTGTCAGGGTGCCAATGACCAAGGAGGTTTACAAGACATTCTACCAAATATGTTCAATTCTCTCTTATAAGATGGTGGCCCTGGTTCCAGACCATAAAGGATTTAACCAACCAACCTTGCTCAACATTCTGTTTGTTAGAAAGACTGTACCAAGTATACTAGAGGATAGTAAGAAGGGACTGAACCTTTGCCAAATCTCAGCCATTCTTTCAGTCCGATTGCCAAGAGATCAAGGAGTGCCCCACTGGAATGAGGAGTTACAGGAGCTCCGCTAGAGCAGGACGCGAGTAAGTACTTATATCAAAGATACATATCTATTACAATCAATAATTAATTATTATTATTCTACTTTAGATCTTGGATGTAATCCATTCATACGTCGATAAATTCATCCAATCATACACTGGCCTGCCCGACCAAAGGGAAGCATTGCTTTCTTTCAACAGAGTATTGAAGGATTTGGAGATACATATTCAATCATGTCAAGTGTTAATAGTTTGTTCAAGATCACAGTAACAAGTTGGTGTAATATACAAAGATTAATTTGACTTTGGAGGCCATGTCTGAGATATTCCAATCATTGTCAATTCACATCAACATTTCCAAGTATGGGGAAGAGCCGAAATCAATGACAATCAAAGAGATGGATTCAAGGTTACACGCATTATCACATCAAGATTCATTCACTTTGATCAATGATATCTCTCAGAAATTCCTTACCCACTTTGGTTTGGCCCTACCAAGGACCAATAATGTCTTCTCAATCATCTTTTGTTATATGATCAAACAATATGATGGCATGTTGGACATGGATATGGTATGCAGTCAGACCATTCAAGTGATGGAGGACATTATCAACACCAAGTTGACCACCAAAGTCAGTCCAATACTATATAAAGAATTGTCCGAGATTCCAGATAGCACCACTGATGACCTTGTGTTCATGTAAGTTATATCCATCCCAACAATTGATCACTCCTGGCCATCATTTATTTACACCTAGTTATCTCTCTATTTAGATTCAAATACCTAAGACCCGACGGCCAGTTTGATCAAGACACTCGCTTCATTATGAAGTTCATCAAGAATGTCATCTCCATCAATGGATACCACAACAATCACTCTATGTTGACCAACTTTATCAAGTCGTTCCCACTGCTAATGATCACTGATGTTGATGAAGCCAATGATAGGATTGTCCAGTGTATCAAGAACTTCAATGGAGAGCAGGATCATGATACCAAGTGCCAGAATGAAGTTGGTGGAATGTTGTACACCCATTTGGAGCTATTCAAGTATCTGTCTCATGACCTGATCCAGTTCTTTGCCAGCTTCATGACATCATCCAACTTTATCAAGACCAGTGCTAAAGTAAAGTCGCACCTCTCCTTGGACAAGACAATGTTCGCTCTGATGGAGGATATTCAACAGTTGTACTCAATGATTCAACCAATCATTGAAGCACATACTCCAGGCAGCATGAATATCCCTTCCACCACGCAAGAGTTCTGTTCCAAGATGTTTAAGAGGATGCCAACAAACATTGCGCCACAGATTGATCATCTAAATTTGTTGCAGAACAACTTGGACGGCATCAAGGAGTTGTTCTCCACAGTGGAGATCTTGAACATACTCCCAGCAGTTGGCAACACCAGTAAGAATGAGTATGTCGCTGGGAAGGTAGGAGATTGGTGTCGCCAGGTCACAGTCAATCGACCATCAGGTTCGACAGAGGTCTACAAGCTGAGTGTCAACTCTTGCAATGAGAGGAAGCAGTTGATCTTGGATGCTTTGGCTACATTGGCGCACACATCTGACCTCGTGCCAATCAGATACTTGAATAGGTGTGTTACCCTGTACCAGTTCATCTTGGAGGAAGATGAGGGCAATGACACTCTCCAGCTCATCAAGGCAAACCTCAGCAGTGACACCATCCATTCGTTGGCAAGAGAGGCAAGTTTCCTTATTGCTCAACTCCAAAATGGTGTTTCCAATGATGTCCTGATCAATCAACTTGCATTGACTTTGTCCCAGGTTAATCCAGACCTCGTGGTGGCCCGTCGCCAACTCTTTGGCAAGATTGTTCACCATGCCAGCCAACCAGGACCGTTGAAGGATTTGCTAGACAACCTGGATGTATTCACTGATGCCATGAGACCGATCAACACGCCCTGTCATCCATTGGCACCATATCTGATCAACTGGTTGAGATTCAGCAAGGATGTGACCTACACCACTCATCCGAGCATTAGTCCATGGCTGGACATCTTTGAGTATGACTGCTCGCTTGAAGGCGAACAGGCCGTTGAAGTGGACCACTTGATGAATCAGCTCCAGAAGTGTATACCTTCACTCGGCAATCATACCAAGGCTCCAGGCAATGCATTGGCCAACATCCTGCGCCAAATCAATGGCTCACCCAAAGACTTTAATTGGGTTATCGATACGGCTAAGTGTCCAATGAGCAAGCACGACTCGAGGACCTTTGGAGGCATCATGCACCTACGTAGACTTAACGATGGTGCCACGTTCAGCATTACACATGACCTCGCAAAATGTGCAAGTGCCACCTCTTGTCAGTGCTTTGGCATAGGTAAAGACACCATCCTCCAAGCTTCCAAGTACTTCGTAGTCGACAACACAGACATGATCTATTGGTCTTGGAATGACAACCTCATCATCGAGCTCAATGATCACTTTGAATGTTCTAAACATCTTCCATCATATAAGGTATGTTTATGTTAACAATCAATCAATCAATCAATCATTCAAACGTATTTACTAACCTTCATTCACAGCTCCAAGCATTCATGTATAAACAACCTGTTGGTGTTGGTGCTGATGTTGTTGAAGAGAGTGTTATGGTTATCAACACCAATGATGGATACATCCTACTATGTACAGAGTAACATCAGAAGGATGAGATTGGAAGAGTGTCCAACGGATGCCTTCAACAAACCCTCAACAATGATGATCTACTCATCAGACATTGAGCATGAGTTTGTTCAAACATTACCTGTTGTTTGATTAATTGATTGATTGATTGTACAGATATACATGTACATCATATATATATATATATATATATCATGTGTTTCGTTCGTTTAAATAATAAATAAAGTTCAAGTTATAACTTATCTGTTCTCTTCGTTTTCATAGTTGGTGTTGAAGCTCGTGGCGGCTGTTAGTTGTCGAAAAGATGACCCGCGAGAATCATTAGTCATTGAGTTGAACAAAACAAATAACATGTCTACAACAGATACAACGACAACTGCGTCTGACACTGCGATCACACCGTCAACATCAAGTACCGATGTGATTGCTGACCAGCATGTTGGTGATGCTACCACCACATCAACAACAACAACAGAGACATCAACAACAGAGCCATCAACAGAGTTATCAACAACAACAACAACAGAGGATAAACCAATGTCAAAGGGCCAGTTGAAGAGACAGTTGAAAGCTGAAAGATGGAATCAAATGAAGGATCAGAGGAAGGAGTACTTTAGAGAGAAGAAGCGTGAGAAGTTGAAGAGGAAGAAACAGGAGATGACACCTGAGCAGCGCAAGGAGAAGGAGATTAGAAAGAGGAAGAAGAGACGCGACCCAAGCACCATCGACTACAGCGGCAATGTCATTCTAGACATGGAGATGTCGCATCTGATGGGATCAAAGGAGGAGAAGAGTCTCATCAACCAGGTGTGCTACCTGTACGGCGCCAACAACAAGGCCGACCGTCCACTCAAAGTGGACATCACCGGCTACACGGGCAAGGTGCGCGACACCATGGAGTCAATGTCTGGCGTGGCCAACTGGAAGCTGACCAAGCACACTGAGACCTACATGGAGCTGTTTGACAAGCAGGAGCTGGTCTACCTCACATCCGACTCGCCAAACTCTATCCAGACACTGGACCCAACCAAGCGATATATCATTGGATCATTCGTAGATCACAATCGATACAAAGGATACACATACAAGAAGGCAACTGATCAAGGTATCGCAACAGCTCGTCTACCAATCAGTGAATATATAACATTATCATCACGCAAGGTGTTGACAGTCAATCATGGTAAGATACGATATTACATTGTTGTTGAGTGATGACGAGGAATGGTCCACTAACATTATGTACATTAGTCTTTGAAATACTTCTAGCATATACACAGAATGGAGATTGGAAACAGTCGTTCGAGCAGATTATACCTGCTAGGAAGATATCTGATGATCCAGATAATGAAGGCGAGGACGAAGACTACAATGAGGAGGATGAAGGAGAGAACAACAACGAAGACAAGAATGTTGACCAATCGACCATTAGTGCAACATCCACAACCAATGATACAACAGCCAATGATACAGCAACAACCACAACAACAACAACATCTACTACAAGTACTACTCCTCCTTCTACAACAAAATCCGAGACACCAACAACAACAGCCAAACTAGGTACCAATCCCGAGACATTCATCCAACCAGATCGCAATCAAATATAAACAATAATAAAAATATAATAAGTTTAACTTAAGTTTATTGTTGTTGATCCAATCGATGCCAAAGTCCTCTACTCTGTTTGGACAACACAATTACTTAAAAAGGCAATGTTCCAATTTAGTGTAAAGATGTTTGAGTGTGTGTGATAGTGTAGGATTGTAATCTGGTTGGTCCAAAGGATGCCAAGACATGCTCTTTGGGGGGTATGATAAGCTTGACCTCAATGGCTACAATTTGATGTTCAAATTCACTTAATGTTTCCAACAACTAATGTTAGCATAGAGGAGAGAGACATGATTGATCAATAAACTCATACATTACTTCTAATTAGAATACATGTACATAGAAATAAATAATAATGTTTGATAGTTATAAATATATACTTGATTATCAATTTCCAGACTACTCTATTAGATTTCTACCTTGGTTTATAGCATTGTTGATAGTTGAGAATATTGTATCCTTCTATTTCGATGATGATACATACTCTTGGAACGATTCATTTACAAGGTATGAATGATTAGATGACAATCAATCCATAAATCAATCAATCAAATGTTTACCTTATATAAAGTCTATCAACAGGTTTATCAACAATTTTAATCGAGAAGTTAATACCATGTAGTCTATTGGTAACTACAGAGTTCTATATTGTGATATGGATGTGGGAGCACTGTCGACTAGTAGACATTCCAGAAGACTCCAAGTTAGCCTCTTTATTTTGTTTATTATTGGTAGACTTTGCTTTCTATTGTAAGTTGATATCCGCTGAAACAATCAATCATTCTCATACTTAAAATAACCTTTTTTATTATCACTCAATCAGGGCATCATAGATGTTTACATATTATCAACTGTAGGTAAATAATATTCGAATATAAGTTATCCAATACTGACCATAAACATCATAGGGATGTGGGCAACACATATGACACATCACTCAAGTGAGAAATACAATCTGTCTACAGGACTAAGACAAAATGTATTCCAAATATACACCAGTTGGATGTTTGTACTTCCCCTTGGGCTATTGTTCCCGCCTCAAATGTACTTCTTCCATAAACAGATGAACACAATTTATCAGTTCTGGATTCATACAAAATACATAAGAAAGTTGCCAAGGCCTATTGAATGGATCATGAACACGCCGTCCCACCACAGAGTGCACCATGCTCGGAATGCCATCTATCTTGATATTAACTTTGGAGGGTAAGATCAATCATAATGTCGATGATATCAATGTATCAAATAACTAATCACTAAGTATTTCAAATACTTAGATTACTAATTATTTGGGATCGTTTGTTTGGAACATTTGTCGAAGAGGATGAAGAACCTATTTATGGATTGGTTGCCTATGCTTTTACAAGTCATGATCCGACTTGGGTACAGATTCATCATTACTTTGACATCAGGAATAAGGTTCGACGTTTCAAATATTGGTCAAACAAGTTTAAGTCTATTATCAACAAACCAGGTTGGGTACCAAGTGGTGCTATTATCACTCCTCCCAATCCAGTGATGAAAGAAAGGAAAGGACCGCCGATATCATTGGAAGTCAACATCTACACATTTGTCCACTTTAATATCCTTGTCATGTTTACATTCATTTGTCTAAACATTGACATGAGATCAATCCCGATGGTGCTTGGACTCCAACTGGTTTATGTCTATATAAGTATTTCAATTCTTGGATCAATATTTGATAGAAAGAAGTAAGTAGATCCACCTTCTTCACACCCTATAATTATAAGTATGAATACTAATCAATCAATGAATTAACAATGATAGGTATGCATGGTTGTCCGAACTTCTAAGATTGGTTCTTTTTTTGGTGGTGTCCTGGACCAACTTGGATATGAAGATACGATTGATGAGGACCTTATACTATTTATCAACACTATGGGTGGCAACTACTCATATCCATCAATCTAATATTGGAATTGAAGGACCAAAATCACTTCAATCATTCCTGGACAGGTTAACATTGAAGTTCTCAAACAACCCTTTTCAAGATGTATGGTGCAATTGAACGAAATTTCGATGACCGTTGTATCTCAAACCCTGGGAGACCCATTTAATATTCGTTGAACTTGGTTGCGCAGCGCAATGAGGAGACAACAAAGCACCACACTGTTTGACTCATTATTGCGACTTCATCCTAACTGCAATGATTCATTCTCAACTTTGTCCAACTTATAAACAATTACAAATACGATCAAAACAAGCGAACTGTCATCATTACACTTTTGTACATTTTATTTAATCATTACAAATACACAACATTCATACATTAACTAGAGATATATAATATAAACATATATTTGTTATAAACTTTATACTACCTTTAAGCAAACAGTTGATCGATCTTTTCATCACTTATAATATATAAGTAAGTATTTACTACTACTCTTCACTACACACTACATCCCATAATATAACATATTTTATTTGTTTGAAGAGATAACCAATCCAACCATCAACGAACATCATTCTATTTATATTTATAACCACTACATATATACACACAAACACACACATGACATGATGGTCGTTGAACACTTAAGTGCATGTGTGTGTGTGTTTGAATGTAATTCAATTACCATTACTATTTTCATCACAGGGTTGACAGAGATAACCCAACCGCACTCTCACAAACAAACACACACACACACGCAATTATTATTAATTGTGATGTTAAGCAACATCATTAATCCATTCATTATTATTCATTCATTCATACACAAACACACACATATAAAATATATTTTAATTGTATACACACATAAACACATAATAATATATATTATTGTTGTACATACGCGCGTAAACACTCACTCAACTAATTCATTCAACAACCAACCAATAACAAAGCCACCTACTACATTATCTGTGTCCTCCTCATCCACGCATTCTGAACGACAACACAAACAAACGAGCACAAATACCTAACCTTTATCAATTGCTTAGTCTTAGACCTATATTATTATTATTATCTATTATCTATTCATACAGCATAGCAACAACAGCAATAGCGAAACAACAACCGCAACAAGAATAGAAGCAGAACAAACTTTGAAAGCAAACAGACATTCACTTTGAATATTGAAGACTCGTCATCAGAACAATCTTTGTACATTATCACATATATACACTATACAACACATAAGATCAATCATGGAAGGTGATTCTACACAAAAGACTTCGGCCCCAATCCAATGTGCCAACAACTGTGGTTTCTTTGGGTATGTATCAATCAATCAATAATTCTGGACAATATCTCTAACAAACATCTTACACTCTCAACAAACAACAGAAATCCACTGACAGCAAATATGTGCTCCAAATGCTATAGAGACTATTATCCAAAGTCAGAAGAAAAGCCATTGCAACAGACAAACAATAGCACGGATAATAAGACCGAAACGGCTAGCACAGAGGACCCTGCCGCAGACGACAAGAAGGTACAGGTCGACACAACTCGATGTTTCAGCTGTACCAAGAAGGTCGGATTGCTCGGTTTCAAATGTCGATGCGACTATGTATATTGTTCCACCCACCGATACGCCGATAAGCACGAGTGTTCCTTTGACTACAAGACCGCCGGCAAGGCAGCTCTAGCCAAGGCCAATCCAGTTATCGCTGGGTCAAAGATCAATAAGATATAGTAGTAATAGATATAGTTGTCAATCAAGATGACAAACAAAATTATATAGGTATACATTTTATATATATACACCAACCAACCAACCAACCAGCATTACACATACATTAATAAATTAGATGTTAACGCCCGACTCTGGTCGACCATTCAGGAGCTTCACCATGTGACCTCCATTGCGTCAGGACAAAGGCATTCTCCAAACAACTTCCTTCCCAGCTTCCTCTCTTCCAACCATTCTTCACTCATATGTTGCCAACGAGTTGATTCGTTGTTGGTGATCTTTAGGTCGCGACCAAAGTTGCGGTTTCCAAGTGTGAGCGGACTTGGATGTTTGTGTGTGGGGTGATGTGACTTTCGCTTGTTCCCTCAAGAGTCAAGAAACGCAAATAAATAATAATGTTGATATTCGATGATGAGATGGAAATGCCAAATGAGGGGACAACAAAACCAAAACAGAACGCGCTCAACCATTCATTCAATTCAATCTTTGTACATAATTAAACACATACATATAAACAACAAAAATAATAATGAATCACATTCACATTAAACCAGATGAATGCAACTCTCAGTTGTATCGTACATGTTACCCATCGGAATTGTATGGTGTGATGACCATTCAAGAGTTCCAGGGAACTGTGATGAGTATAAATACTTTGCTCGCACAACAAGGCGGTAGAAAGTGGATGTTTATGGGCCTGGGCCTCCCATTCGTCTTCTTTGCCATCTTTATGATCACAATGATGACTGGCAACGGTTCTTTGTGGCCAATCTTCATCGGTCTCTTCATCGGATCGTTCATCCTCTTTATCATCCTCGCCGCCTTCCAACACAGAAAGAGAGTCAGATTGGTGGACTTGGCCCTCAACGAGGCCAACTGCCAGTTTGCCGCCCGTGGCATCACCTTCTCCAAGTACTACAAGCACTCAAAGAACCACCACAAGCGCAAGCACACCAGATTGTGCATCAGAGTCGACTTCCCCTCGCCAGTCGTCAGCGTCATGCCCGTCCAGCCAGTCTTCATGCCACACAACGGCATCCCAATGGACACTCTCCAGCCACAGCATCCATTCAACCAACAGGCTTACATGCCACAGCCACAGATGAACTTCCAGCAGACTGGTGCACCATTCCAGCCACAATACCAACAGGCTGCTCCCTTCCAGCCACAGTACCAGCAACATGGTGCACCATATGGACAGTACCAAGCTCCATTTGTACAGCAACAACCACAACAACAGCAGCCACAGTACCAGACTCAGCCCCCAATCGTTACCAACAATGACATTGGCATTGATGAGAAGATGAGTCTGCTCAAGTAATATTATGGCAATAAATCTTGCTTTGTTTTATTATTATTATTATTCTTATTCCACTCAATCAATCAATTGATCTTTGGAATCACTACACCAAGGTGTTGGACTTGATAAAGTTGTTGGCTTAAGATCTCCCAATTCCATATATGGCTATCCAAGAATCAATCATGCCATCATCAGGCTTGGTCACAAATAAACGTGTTTGGTGAATATTATGACCAAAAAGATGACAATGCGGACTAATGGGAAGACCAAGCTTTAATAAAACCAGAATCCAAATGGATACTCCCCAGCCACAGCTTCCAATTAACCTTATGATCTTCCAGACTGGAACACCTTATCTAAAGCACTATGTACAACCACTACAACAACAACAACAGCATCCACAGTATCTAATCCTAACACCAATCGACACTGACAATGTTAGACCGGTGTAAGAATCTCCCAATTTTTTTTTTTTTTTTTTTGACTAGTGTGGAAGTTTATTATTATTGGCGTCATTGAAGAGGCGGGATAATATATATAAATTAGTCAATTTTAATTTTTCTTGATTTTTTTCTTTCTTTTCTTTTCTACTGTAGGCCTCTGAATTCGGCCACCAAGTGTTTGTTGATAGTTGGCAGCAGAGGCGGAGGACAGATGTCGCGGTTGCGAGTGCTGAGGTGCCACTTGGTAATGAACTCGCAATCTCATTCTTGATGTTGACTGGTCATCCGGCCAGGATGTGACTCGTTAGCGTGGACATGAGGAAACGCCACTCCTGGCGGAGGAGCGACTTGAATGATGTGATGCACACCATGCTGAGCTTGGTCAACAGGGCCTCCTTGTCGCCAAAGAGGTGGTTGGCGATATAGTGCCAGAGGTAGTTGACAATGATTGCCATAAAGTGGATGAATGGAAGGTTGGGGCGACGAGACTTCGTGGAGATGTCCAGTGCTTTGATGTTCCATTCTCTGACATTGATACCAGAGCGTTGCTTCACTAGGTCTAAGGCTGGGCGCATAGCTTCTTGGGTCGCCACTTTGCTGCAGTCAAAGAAAAGTGTAGGGTTGGTCTGTGCAGGAGTTGCCACAGAGAGGGCAGTCAGAGTCTGCTCTCATATGATTGATCGGGAGAGTATGGGAGAAGAACCTGAAGAGGGCGTTACGTGAAGATGGTCCTCTCAGGGTGCTGATGACCTTGAAGATGTCTGGGAGCTTGAGGCCGTGGAAGACACTGAGCTGCCATTGACCCTCGGTCAGTCTGATTGAGCCATACTTTGCCTTCCAGAGGATGGCATAGATGTCCTTCAGGTTGAGGGTGACACCATTGCTGTCCAAGAGTGGTACCTTGTCGCTATAGCTGGAGAGGTGGGCGGAGCGGAACTCCATCCAAGGTGTGTGGGAGGCAAGTTCACTGGTCTCTTCCGCAAGAATACCTCCCAGGAGATTCCTGGCGTTGCAGTGTTGAGTTCTCCACGAGTCCAGGTAGCCATGGGTGAGATGGGCTGGGGTGTTGAGGAAACGATTGAACACGTTGGAGCTATATCCCGTAAAGGCATCAGAGTAGATTTCCCCTTGCCAGTCGCCTATGGTGTCATGCCCAACCTGTCTCAATGGCACACGACGGAGTCCCAATGGACACTCACCAGCCACATCACCCATTCAACCAACAAGGTTTCATGCCACAGCCACAGATTAACTTGCTGGAGGCGGGTGCACCATTCCAACCACAATTCCAACAGGCTTCTACCTTCCAGCAACAAGGTGCATCAAATGGACAGCTCCAGGCTCCATATGTACTACAACACCAACAACAACAGCAGCAACAGTACCAGACCCTAACTCCAATCGCTACTGACAATGAAATTGTCATTGATGAGAAGACGAGACTTCTCAAGGAAATATTATTATTTATTCAATAAGATGGATTCCAAGATAAACTGATGTTCCGAGTCTGCTGAGTACACCACCATCAAAGGTTGATTGTTGTTGTTGTTGAACATATCTTGTGGACACTCGGACAGTCGTCTCCTAGTGATTGACTGGTCCGCACTACTTGAGGTACAAATAATAATATAATTATCATCAGTGTTGATCACCATTACATATTCACCAGCGTGACGGCCATCGGCCTCATCAGCTCCATATTGTCCACATCTGCGGTATATGTATGATTGGACCTAATATTCATAAACAATGTTATGTTATGTTAGTTAGGTTGGTGGAGAGATTGAATGATTGATAGAATGAATGAGTTACATACATTATATATTGATTGTTGTTGTTTGATGCCTCGAAGATGTTCCTTGAGATCAATTTGGAGGTTACTCCATGTTGACCAATATGCATTGCTGTCCACAATGAAGTACTTTGAAGATTTGACTACTTCTACATTATCTGCTCCAGCCGCTATGGCAACACAATCACATAGAGTCTGTTTGATACTCAAAGGCGCTTCAAATTGTTTGGAGTGGAGTTGGGGGTAGTCTGCGATGTCCTTGGACTCATGCCTTTGACGCGGACACATAAGTGTGAGTAGCCATCCAAAATGATTGAGTGATGGACATATCTGCTTCCAAATGTTAATCATCAATTCACTTGGTGTGAGCTGTGCTTGGGCTTGGGCTTGATCTTGGCTGGTCAATCGCAGCTGGGATAGCAGTGCATCAATGTCGATGTATCCATTCGTTTGTACTGAGCAATCGTGTTCAAAGATGTCCAACCAGGGTGCAATACTTGGGTTGGTTGACATGATCATATCCCTGTTGAATCTGACCCAGTTGATCAGTAGTGTTGCCAAAGGATGAGCCGACGACTTGATTGGTCGCATTGAGTCTGGGAGGATCATGGACATTGATTTCTGAACAAGGAAGTCTGATTGATCGCTGGAGTACTTCAATACTGTTGAGATGATATCATACATGTCATTTATGGGCAGATCGGGATATCTTTGGACAAGATTGATCAGATTACTTGGCTGGTCCTCCTCCTTGTTGTCCTTGACCTGTGGAGGTGCATGAATGGCCTCCATTGTGGAGATACTGGCAATCATTGCCAAGATATGACGTGTGCCGATGTCAACCTGGCGGAGAAGTAGACCAAGAGGATGTTGGTCATCATCAATGTCCATGAAGTACTGATAGAGGTTGACGCAGAGCTTGAGGGGTTTGATCCGGATATAGGATGGCGATGATGGGTCTTGCTTGGGACGTGTGATCGACTGCAATCCCAAGAGTATGTAGTGGATCAATTGAGTTCGACGTGCTGATGCATTGGGCAGTAGCCCGAATGATCTGGAATGGTCATCGGTTGTGACTTGAAGCTGTCTGCACCAATAAGCAAGGGGCCCATCGACATACTCCTGGTAGTTGAGGCTGCCCACTGCTGGTAGTCTGTACAACATGTTCACTGACTGAAACAGCATTCTAATGTCATCAATTTTGTTAGATACTGAGCTGAGCATGTTGACGATGTTGACCAACTCTGTTGATCGCATCCTGTTGCGAATAGACTCACACAGATCACATATCGTTAATACAGTGATTGATGTGATTGGTTCCAATATCGTGTAGACTTGTTTAGTGTTGTCAAAGAGTGTGGCCATTGCTGGGTTGAGCGCAATGTTTGATTGAATGGCAATGGACGCAAGGTTGAAGTTGAGTATATGGTGGTCAAGGAATGCCAACAGGTGAGGCGGCAGATGTCTGAAGATGTCCAGTTGTTGGTAGTCCATTCCACCAAGCTCCTTCTTAATCTGATCACTGATGTCGTTGGCATTGGGATTAGCATGATAGTGATCGATCATCTGTATGATCCTACTCCTGCTCTCATCACAATCAATGATGACTGAGTTCAAGTATTGGTTGGACTTGATGAATGCAAACAATGCGTCATGGTTCTGGTCATATCCATGAATGGATATAACGTCCCTGATGAAAGACATGATGCTTCCTATGTCATTCTCTGTGATCGTTTTGCTGGAATCTTGCCCAAGGTAGTGGATGCTTTGTTGATTGATTGAGTGGTTAGTATAAGTGAGCACGAACGAGTATGAACAGAGGTTGGTCATTGTACATACATGAAAGTGAGCTGCTCGTCAAAGTTGGCAGCGTTGGTGATCTCGGACAACTGTTTGTAGAGGTCAGGACCGACATTGGTCGACACCTTCTTGTTGATGATGTCCACCATCAATTGCTTGGTACAGTGGCAAACATGGTCCATGTTAATCTTCTTGCCAGGCATTGTTGATTGTTGGACGAAGTATCGAAGTACTATGTCGAAGATGTTGTTGATGTTGTTGTTGTTGGCGTCAACTTTGTGATTGATCTTGAAGTGAACTATGAGCTGATGTGATGATTGATTGATCATTGTGAATGTCTCTTGATGGGACAACTCATTAATCCTAGTCTTCAACTGATCGTTGGTCATTATCATGTCATTATAGTCATTGCAGTCATTGCTGTCATTACTGGCGTTGTTGTTGGTGTTGATGACAAACATGGGGGATAGGGCATTGAGTGCTTGGATGAGTGTAGAGTACATGTTGGTCAACTTGTCGTGAACTAAGAATAACAAAAACAAAGTTGTAATGATGGACTTTCCTGCACCATATCTCCTTGTCAACATCAAGTTGATTGATTCCAACAAACTCTTCCTCTCCAGAGTACCATCATACTCCTTGGATAAATGGGTAATGATTCCTTTCATAGAGTCAAGTAGCTATTTTGATCACGTGAGGGTCCATATTAGTATACTTGATTGAATGAATGGACGAATGAACGAACACTTCAACTTACCTGTGTCTTGTAAATGTTGAATTGAGAGGTCTCCGCCTTCCAGTGTGATGGCTCACCTGGCTGTTTCCTTGACATTGATAGGAGATGATCAATACGATGAAGGAGAGGTATGGTCATGGTCTTGGATTGAACGTCAGTGATGAGATCAGGCATGATCCTGTTGATATAGAGTAGGTTGAGTAGACAGTTTGGATATCCAAACTCCTTGTCATAGTTCACAACATCAACCATATCCTTGGCAAAATGTTGGCAATAATGGTAATATGTTTGGTTTCCATCCTTTGACAATGCTACATCAATGGATTGGCGATGCTCCAACTCTTTGGCAAACTCTCCAATATACTCCTCGTCCTTCATTAATGTGTCGTGAGCGATTGAGTGATTGAGTGAGTGATTGAGTGAGTGATTGAGTGATTGAGAGAGGGAGTGCAACTTACTTCAAAATCCTCCCTGATGGGATAGGTGATATTTGGGTATTTGATGAGGAACTCAATGTAGGTGGCAGGATCTTTGGTGGTCTTTAGTATCTGATCTTGAAGATATATGATGCATAGCTTGTCAGATGGTCCCAGTCCAAGTATCTTCAACTTGTTGTCCATTGGGATAAAGTCAATGCTCCTCTCTTTCAATATGTTGCCCTTGAGCATATAGTAGAACTTATCACATTGGAGTAGACTAATGATTGATTGGTTCATTGACAGATTGATTAGTATATGAATGAATGAATGAATGAATGAATAACATACCAATCATTTAGTTCTGCGAATGGTACCATGGAATAGATAGTTTCTCCAATGGCCTCGAGAATGTAATTCTCCTCATTCTCGAGGTAAATGACGTAGTCCTTTGGATAATTAACAAAGAAGCATCGATGAAGTACGTTTGTCCACAATTCTAGTTTGAACGTAAGGTTCAATTTCAACAGGCGCTTGAGTTCTACAATACTCTTTATATTCTCTATGATTGGTCGGTTGGGTCGTCGAGTAATGGTATTAGTCTCAATTGATTGATTGAATGATAATGATTGATTGAATGAAAGGCTTACGAATTCTCACGACCAAGAGATCACCGATATGCTTCCAACCATTTTGATTGATTGGCGTCTTAATATCATTGTTGGCTAGACTCTTACTATATATCTCTGTCATACGGACTAGTATATCCATATTGCGTTCACTCTATTTGATTAGATTAGTTTGTGTTTTAGGTTAGCAAGCGATCCCCGGCCTATCGATGAAAGGACAAAGAACGACGTACGTTGGTAACTCCTGATGAGGCATCAACATCAAGGATGAAGTGCTTGATGTAGAACTTTAGGAAGGTGAGCTTGTTCTTCATACCACAAACGTCATTGGCCAACACATCCATGTTGCAACCAGATGACATTAACGCCTTTAGAACCTCTAGTATGTTGAGGTCAGTGTCCATATCACTCTGGTCAATGAAGTAGACGACAATGTCTACCAACAGGTTCTTCATCTTGGGCTCAAGTCGTTCGAGTCGATCTTTATCAAGATTAGTTAATAAGAATATAAAGAACACATCCTCGAAATTACTAGGTCTCTCGAGTTTGTAGCCGGGTAGAAGGGACTTCCTCACGACTTCGGCAAAGTATTGATACTTGTCGGGTATTCCATCTTTAATGGTACTATTAAGTTGAGTTAGTTAGTTGATTGATTGATTGATTGATTGATTGATTGATTGATTGAGTGAGTGTGGACTTTGTAAACATACATATCCATCCTCATTAAGAGGTAAAAGACGTAGGTCAGGTCATGGGTCTTGTTGACGAGTGCTTGGAGAGTTGATTCCTGACTTTTGGCGGCATCGATTGGCGGTTGTGTCTTGATGATGTATTTGTCCAGTTTTGTCTTGATATTTACAGGTTGTTTTGATAATGGATCTTTCAACATTGAGAATGTGTCTGCCCATCTTATCAAATCTCTCTTTGTATGCATCTTGAACACCTTCCTTATCAAAATAATAAGTAATATAATTAATGTTATTACCAATCTAACATCCATCTCAATATCTCTATATCTCTTTGTCTATATCTATATAAATATATATATTATATTAGTATTATTATTATTATAATTTTGCTAAATATATATATGCTTGATTGATTGATGATTGATTGATTGATTGAGCGTGGATTAAAGTTGGAACAAACTCTACTTTCCAAGTTTGTGTGGACAAACTCGAATTTTCAGATTGTTGTTGTACGACTGATTGATGAGCTGAGTTGAGATATATCACAAATGAAAGTGAATGATTGAGGTAAATGTATGACTCATCAAACATACATACTTGTTTGTTGTAGTTGCCCATGACTTTGATGACAAAGTTTGCAGTACCCTGAGTTCGCGATCGCATCTGAAGAACAATCAACTCTAGAGATCAAGTTAGACAAACTAACTTGACTTTGTCCTCTCCTCCTACTTCAAAGACATGTCTACTACGTTCCATGCAATGTCTTATCTTTATATGTATAACTATAAAGATAAGTGTGTAAAGTGAATGAATGATCATCAAAAACTTCAAAGTGTTGACAAGGTTGCGATGACTTGGTGTCAGAATAGGTTTCGGTTTTATTGAACATGAGGTTCAGATGAGCAGCCAATCGGCACCCTGGCCAACCATTTGGCATCCATCACAATGTTGTTGTTGATGATGAGGTGTTGGCAACAATGTTGGATACTTATGTTCATGTCAAGATGAACGATCATTTCATCCAGTGGTCCAGTTTGATCACAACCAACATGAGGACATCGTGAGATTATGTCCATGTCCATATCCATATCCATGTTGTTCTCTGCCTTGAAATAACCTGTTGTTCGATTATGTTGTCTTGGTCATCATTGAAATGATACTGAATCAGGTGAGTGTGCAGGGCACTGCTGGTGACAAAGTAGTGTCCACAGGTGGTGCGAGTATACCTTATGAATCTTCTGGCCAGCAACATTGCAATGGACTCTTGGTCATCCAAATCAGCTTTGAATGCTTTCTTGCAGTGCGTCTGGTAGTTTGGACATTCCGCGTACCTCCAACTACATTTATGTGTCACTCTGCAATGCTTGCGCAACCTGGCATATTCTATCTCTGAATGATTGCAATCCTGGTGTTGGCATCCGTTGGGAGAGTGTCGTTTGTTGCTGCCACGTCGATGTTGTTCCTTCTTTTCTTTCTGGCTATCAGTCTGCATCATCTTGATCGGCTCTGTGACTTCATCATCATGTTGATCGTCATCTTCCTCATCATCATCACCTGCATCTTCATCATCTTAATCATGACTATCCTCATCATCTAGACCATCACCATTACAGTCGTCGGCATCGAGTGTCTTTTCTTTCATCCTCCACCTCCCGTGTTGACTCTTGATATGTTTCTTAATTGATAGAGCATCCCAGAAGTACCGGTAGCATGAATCCTTTGGGCATGGCCTTAAGCCATCGGCCAACATCATCTTGATGGACGCCGGGTCATCCGGCATCGCCAGCTTCTTGGTGCGGTAGATGCGATAGTTTGGACATGTCGCGTAAGTGCCCGGACAAAGGTGAGCGATCTTGCAGTGAGTGGCCACGCTGTAGGGGCCCCTGTACTCCTTGTCACAATGGTCGTTATTACAAATGCACATCTTGAGCACCAGCGGGAGATTGTCAAGATTACCAGCAGCGTGCTCATTGTATTTATCGGACGATTCTGTGGCCCTTGCCATCATTGTGTCGGTGTGGACAGCTGCTACGATTGGCACATTGATGATCGCCGATCTTCCTCTTCATGTACTTGTGTCTGGCTTCATTCGTCTTGAAGAAGTTGAAACAGGTGGTGTGTATCGCGCGATAATATCGATCGTTTGGACATGTCGCATACGTTGACGGGCATCCATGCTTTATAACGCAATGTTGATATACTGCAGTGAAGGTTGAATATGACTTCTTGCATGATCCGTTTTTGACAAGTGTAGTACGGGTATCTAACAATTTCGCCCAATATCAATAAATTGGTGTTCGGTCGGATAGATCAGATGTATCTGATAGATAAGGGCCTTATCAGTCCCTTTTAGGTGGTCTAACTCATTCATTAATACATTATTTGTTCAACAACACTCTATCTCATTATATACTCAAATAATCTATATTCAAGTCAGAGATATCGATAGCGTTCAATCAATCAATCAATCAATCAATCAATCAATCAATCAATCAATCAATCAACGAACGAAGTATATAACTAAATTTCATTGTATAAATCTAAAATAAATATTTCTTATACATAAAATAAAGAACTATAACATATATGAATGTCACTATCATGAACTTAAATTTGAAGAAGATATTAAATCTAGAAATCATCGACTGGTAACAACTTTTGAGTATTTTTTTTTGATCGATTGAAAATTTTTTATGTTTTAAAATATTTATAAATATATTTTATTAAAGTTATTTTTGTAACTAGATTACGCTATTGAAGGGAAATGCTTAAATCAGTAATTTTAAAATATAAAAAAATAGTAAAAAGTTGTTACCTGTCTATGACATGGTCTTAATTTAAGTTCCTGATAATGAAATTAATATATGTTATAGTAATTTATTTATTGTACAAGATATATTTATTTTGAATTTTTAGAATTAAATTTAGTTATATATTTCATACATTAAAATCGATGAGTTTCACCATAATAATCCCTTTTATGATTGTTTAATTCTAATTGATCTAGATTTATTACAAACAACTATTCACTTAAGGAAGCTCAATCTCCAAGTTATTATTTGGACACCCATCATCATTTTTCTTTCTTTGAAGACTCTTTCCCAAAACCAATCAATGAATTGGGGTCATGGAGGGAACTTTCACTAACTAACGAAAGACGAAGTCATGTGGTCTACCTCAAATGGTACAAAAATGGATATTTGTTCCCTGACTTTGAATTGAGGAAGGTTGAGTAACTGTTTTATTATTCAAAAAAATATATCAAACAACTAACTTATTGATTAAGGTAAGTGTTAAATACATATCTTGTTACAATCAAACTATATATTTTTTTTTTGTATAATATATTCTGAAAATATTCAAAAATGAATAATTTGAATGATTGACTATTGTGAATGATCCCTAGGGATATGATTAACTATTGTGAATATAAGTAAAGTATCATCATTATTAATTCAGATAGATTTTGGCGGGTACATAATTACACATTGGAGGGTAATAACAAAGGGATGGGGTATAATGAAGAACAACAAGAAGGCTGCCACATCCAGAAAAGTTTCCAACAACGAGGAGGATGATGAGGAGGTTGATGGCGATGTCGCCCAAACACCGCAACCAACAATAAGCAAATCATCAGCACCAGTGGCAAACTCATTCATCACACTAAACAGACCAATTGGAAACACAGAGAACAATCACCAGGAGAAAGGTGTGTTGAATTGAATATATATATATATATATATAAACAGGAAGTTGAGGTTAGAGGATGAGCACAACAAATTAATCGTGGAGGTGTCCACGCATACAACTCCTGTGGGAGATTCATCGACTTAGAGTCGAATTCATTTTTGTGCGGCAGGTTTGGCAACTGAGTGTGCGGGCCGCAATGACCAGTTGTATGAGCGATAAGATTATTCTTGCATTTATTTGAATTATTTTGTATTGAGTGTGTTGTTGATGAGATCAAAGTCTGAACAGTGTGTTCCATTTGGCATCGTGATGAACATTGATTACAGATATATATATGGTAATACTCTTCTTCAGTATCCTTCTCTTCTTTGTTACTCTTCCAGAGGCAGTAGATATGTGACCACAACTCTCGTCAACAATGCGACCAGTGTAGTACTTGGAGTCATAGAACACCAGCACATCCATTCCTAAGCAAACGTCATCGTCTTGTGTCAGCTGTATCTTGTTGATTAGCCGCAGTCTCTCAACTCGAACGAGTTCAGTTTCTTCAGACGTACGATACTTCCTATGGTTGTACTTGACGACGTAGTTGGGATAGTGATCATAGACGATGACGCCCTCCCACCATGTATCCTTGTCTCCTTCATGGTTCGTCTGAGCGAGCACCTTCATGCCAGCT